>NC_091247.1:200182129-200482870 GCF_042477335.2 Ovis canadensis
AGAGTCATTCATGGTCTTATTTAATATTGCGAGGAGCCAAAGTTCTTGGAATAAGAAATGATTTAATATATTGTTTATAATTGTAAATATAACTAATATTTATGGGAACTTTACAAATAAGTACTTAGAAAAACCATGAAAATTGGGGAAAAGCATAAAGGGAAGGAGAGGAATTTTTCATATTTTATAGCACAGAGTTAAATGTGTTTTAATCATGATAAATTCAGATAAAATTGGCAAACACATCTTATCAGAACCACAGAGAAGTGGTTGCCTCTGCTGCATCAGACCCGGGAAGAGATGCAAAGAGCAATGCATTTTCATCTCTCTTTTTAATTTAATTTAATTTTTTTCTTCTTTTTTTAAAAAATTTATTATTTATTATTATTATTATTATTTTACTTTACAATATTGTATTGGTTTTGCCATACATCAACATGAATCTGCCATGGGTGTACACGTGTTCCCAATCCTGAACCCCCCTCCCACCTCTCTCCCCATACCGTCCCTCTGGGTCACCCCAGTGCACCAGCCCCAAGCATCCTGTATCCTGCATCAAAGCTAGACTGGTGATTCATTTCTTACATGATAGTATACATGTTTAAATGCCATTCTCCCAAATCATCCCACCCTCTCCCTCTCCCACAGAGTCCAAAATACTGTTCTATACGTCTGTGTCTCTTTTGCTGACTTGCATACAGGGTTATTGTTATCATCTTTCTAAATTCCATATATATGTGTTAGTATACTGTATTGGTGTTTTTCTTTCTGGCTTTCTTCACTCTGTATATTCAGCTCCAGTTTCATCCACCTCATTAGAACTGATTCAAATGTATTCTTTTTAATGGCTGAGTAATACTCCATTGTGTATATATACCACAGCTTTCTTATCCATACATCTGCTGATGGACATCTAGGTTGCTTCCAGGTCCTGGCTATTATAAACAGTGCTGCGATGAACACTGGGGTACATGCGTCTCTTTCAGTTCTGGTTTCCTCGGTGTGCATGCCTAGCAATGGGATTCCTGTTTCATAAGGCAGTTATATTTCCATTTTTAAAAGGAATCTCCACACTGTTCTCCATAGTGGCTGTACTAGTTTGCATTCCCACCAACAGTATAAGAGGGTTCCCTTTTCTCCACACCCTCTCCAGCATTTATTGCTTGTAGAACATAGGCAAAACACTCTCCGACATAAATCACAGCAGGATCCTCTATGACCCATCTCCCAGAATACTGGAAATAAAAGCAAAAATAAACACATGGGACCTAATTAAAATTAAAAGCTTCTGCACAACAAAGGAAACTATAAGCAAGGTGAAAAGACAGCCTTTGGAATGGAATAAAATAATAGCAAATAAAGCAACTGACAAACAACTAATCTAAAAAATATACAACCAACTCCTGCAGCTCAATTCCAGAAAAATAAACGACCCGATCAAAAAATGGGCCAAAGAACTAAATAGACATTTCTCCAAAGAAGACATACAGATGGCTAACAAACACATGAAAAGATGCTCAACATCGCTCATTATCAGAGAAATGCAAATCAAAACCACAGTGAGGTACCATTTCATGCCAGTCAGAATGGCTGTGATCCAAAAGTCTATAAGCATTTTCGTCTCTTTTATATTCTGATTTCTTTTCTGTGTGATCCACTTCCTGGTGGCTCAGATGGTAAAGTGTCTGTCTACAATGCAGGAGACCTGGGTTTGATCCCTGGGTCAGGAAGGATTCCCTGGAGAAGAAAATGGCAACCCGCTCCAGTCCTCTTGCCTAGAAAATCCCATGGACGGAGGAGCCTGGTGCAGGGTCTCAAGGAGTCAGACATGACTGAGCAACTTCACTTTCCCTGTGCATGTAAAATACAATGAAAATGTAATGTTTCACAGAGAACACATCAGCAAAAGCAATATGAAAGGAAGTAAGGCATTTTACAGAAAGGGAGGAAACTGAGTCCTCCAATTGTGAGAGCTTCAAAGGTTCTCCAGTGGTTGTTTATTGAACGATTTATTTTCTATACTTGGTTTTAGAGGATATGCATGTTGGTGCATGTATGTAAGGACATGGTAATAAACTAAGTTGTAGGCTGTAAAATTTAAGTTGGTGCCATTTTATCAGGTGAATACATATACACAGAAAACAATGACAGGATGACAAACAGCACAAAGTAATTTCAAACCCTATGGACATGAGATGAGTCACAGAGTAATCAGAGGTTTGTTTGTTTTTTTTTTTCAAAAGCTTCTCATCCAGTCTTGAGGGTAATGATGACTCTGGGTTGATAAAAGAAGGATTAACATTGTTTTTTGATTTACAGAAAGGTAGAAACAAATGTTAAGAACATCTCTTTTGGTGCTGGCTACAGTTACAGAGACTCCAAGCTTTGATCAATGAGATACTGGCAGAGGCATAGATGGGAAGGGATTTCTTTCCAAAATAAGAAGACAAAGCTTTCTGGGAAGACATTTTGCCCTTTTTCCTTCTTCCTTTGGGAAGTGAGGATGCTAGACTCAAGGAGTGACAAGAAGCACTAGGATGAAAGATGATGACACACGGTGTGGCCGGGAGACAGGAAGAGCCTGGCCACTAGCAGAGGCAGGGCTGAGTTTTATGGATTTTTAAGCTTACCAAATTTGAGAGAAAGGCCTATAAAAATATTCAAAATGGGGACTTCCCTGTGACCCATTGGCTAAGACTCCATGCTATCAATGCAAGGGGCTCAGGATTTATCCCTGGTCAGGAAACTAGATTCTGCAGTTAAGACCTGGTGCAGCCAAATAAATAAATAAATATTTTTACTAAATTCAAGATTATGAATACAAAATAAAGTTAAAAGTGAATATTTATTTAGAATAGGAATCAAAAAAAGTCATAACAAATTCCATGTGCTATACTTTAAGAGGATCATGACTTTTTAAAAAAAAATCCCAATGCAACCATTAGAGTTAAATGGGAAATTTAATTTTAATAAAGGTTTCCTGCTGAGTCCCTTGGGCAGCAAGGAGATCAAACCAATCAATGCTAAAGTAAATCAACCCTGAATATTCATTGGAAGAACTGATGCTGAAGCTTCAGTATTTTGGCCACCTGATGTGAAGAGCTGAGTCATTGGAAAAGACCCTGATCCTGGGAAAGATTGCAGGCAGGGGGAGAAGGGGATGATAGAGGATAAGATGGTTGGATGGCATCACTGACTCAATGGACATGAATTTGCTCAAACTCTGGGAGATGGTGAAGAACAAAGAAGTCTGGTGTGCTGCAGTCCATGGGATCACAAAGAGTCAGACACAACTGAGCAACTGAACACAACAACTTCTAAGGAAGAGAAACTTTTCTCTTCCATGAGGACGGGCAACAAAAACTGTAGCTTGTGGTGCTGTTGAAAACTCCTGTGGCTGGGAAGGGCAGCAGGAAGAGAAGTTCCACTATCCAGGGAAGGACAGGTCACCCCCAAGATCCTGGTTCACCAAGCCTTCCTGTCTCCATAGCCATATCCACATGAGACAAGAGATAAGCTCCAGGCTAAGAAGGTGGAATTGGTGCCCTGTGGATAGTTACTCCAAAATAGCAGGAGTGAGAGAGGAGCTGAGTTCTGGTCAGATAAGAGATCAAAGACCTCATATTCCTCATTCTCAAAGTCAAGGAGACCTTCCTGACTACAAACATACAGAAAGGCTCCTTGGAAGTCAAAGGAGAGGGGGCATCACCTCATAGTGATATCAGCCTACTCATAGGCCTCTCCGCTAGAATTCATCTTGGCTAAGAGATGCGTATGCACACATGGGAGGATCCTATTGTTGTTGACTTCCTTTAGGATTGACGAGTTTGATCTCCTTGGTGTCCAAGGGACTCTCAAAAGTCTTCTCCAGCACCACAGTTCAAAACATCATTTCTTTGGTGCTCAGCTTTCTTTATAGTCCAACTCTCACTTTCATACATGACTACTGGAAAAGCCATAGCTTTGACTCTATGGACCCTGAGATCAACCAAATACAGATTCAGAACCAAGCAAAGCAAGATGATTTGCTGAAGAAAAAACCAGAAGAAATGCCCCATAAAAGGGACTCAATCTACCATGAGGGCTTGACTCTCTCTGAGCCTGCCTATGTGCCTGCTATCCGCATGGCCTCTTTTTCCTCCTAATAAACAAACACTTTACTTGTTTTACTTCTTTCCATCTCTATGCGGAAATTCATTTCTATGCAGCTGATGGGCCAGAGCCTTCTCTCTGGTCACTGGTCCCTGATGTTCTAGTGGTTGGGATTCAGTGCTCTCACTGACTTGGCCTGACCTCAGTCTCGGGCTGGGAACCAAAACCTTGCTTCAAGCTACTGCAGACTGAGGCCACCCGAGATCACACCCATAGTAACAAGGATCCAGTACAAAGAAGAGTGGGATATATTTGGGTGAGTGGCAAGAGACAGATTTTTCATGGGTAGCATGGCAAATCCACAAAGGTAATAGAGCCTAAATAAAGTTTTCCCAGAGGAATTTGCAGCTCTTGGTGCACTGAGGGTAACCACGCCTGTGTGCACGCGTGCTCACTCACTCTGTGGAGTCCGACTCTTTTGCGACTCCATGCACTCTAGCCTGCCAGGCTCCTCTGTCTATGAAGTTTTCCAGGCAAGAATACTGGAGTGGGTTGCCCTTTTCTACTCCAGGGCAATCTTCCCGATCCAGGGATCAAACCTGTGTCTCCTGCATTGGCAGGTGGATTCTTTACCACTGAGTCACCTGGGAAGTTTCTGAGGGTAAGCAGTGCAACAACACACCTCAAACCCAGCCTCACTCTTGATACAGAGCCCACACTAAAGGTCTAGTAGAAGGAAAGATGTGCTCATCTCCAAGTTTGAAAAATACTTACCTCCATGTCAACTGTCGGCTACTACATTTATAGCCTTCAACAAAGAATTAGAAGACACAAAAAGGTAATAAAAAAAACACAGAATAGACAAGACAATCATCAACCCCAAACCCGGATATAAAACAGGTTAGTCAAATAAATAGAATTATTAAAAAAATAACTTAAAAAAAGTGAATGTGACTCAAAAGGACATTTTTACAGAGGGTTTAAATGTATAGAATCATTATGGGAGGATCAGTCTTAAACATAACGGTGAATAGACAAAAGTTGTTTAGTGCTTATGATCTCACTTTTCTGTTACTTTTGCTCTTGCTTTCTGAATATCTTCGTGTTATCTACTCCCACTCCTTTCAAAAATATATTGCTTAAAAATGATTTGAATTTCATGCCCACTGTGATTGGAATCTCACTCTGGATAAATATACGATCTCTTCCAACTGAACTAGAGATGAAGTCTTAATTCAAAGGGATAATGGTCTAAGGATACAAGTTGAAACAGCCTCAAGTTTAACAGTGGAGATTGGTTGAGACTCAGAGGTGTATCTGGGGTTTTTTTTTTTAGTGATAATTTTAAAATTTTATTGTTGACTTAAAAATGCACAATGTGAGAGCTGTAAGTTAAGTTTTCTTTGGGGTAAAATGAGGACTATCACCCAGGAGACAGATTTCGGATAGCTCTGAGAAACTACTTCTAGGAGGCAGAGGGCAAGGCCAATATGTATGTGGTTTTGGTGAAGGGGGAATACATGCAATCAAGCTCATAATTTTTGCAGAAGATTTCTGTTAGTCATGAGGAGTAGGCATCACCATGAAGGAGTTTAGAACTTTTCTAGATAAGAAGAGGTACAGGTACAAGAACTGGGTTCATAAAATTGGCTCCTGAAAATATCTGACTCTCTGAAGCTCTATTATGCCATTTTTCCCAGAGCACAGAGTGCCTCATTTCTGCTCTCCACCATGAACTCCTCTTAGAGGGTATTGAAAGCAGCTGCAGCAGCGTACGATTTAATCCTTTAGAGACAGATGGCAAGTGCCAATGTGTAGTTGACACCATTTTTCATCTACTTCTGAGGACATTCCCTTTACAAAAGCTTGTAGTCTTATAGACTACAGGTTTAGAGTTGGTGTTGCTGAAACCACACTGTTTATCTAATCGTCTCATCAGGTTGGTTCTTGGTTTCCATGTGGTGAGCAAGCCTATTTAGGGTTTCCCAGGTGGTGCTAATGGTAAGGAACCTGCCTGCCAATGAAGAGACATGGGTTCGACCCTTGGGTCGGGAAGATCCCCTGGAGGAGGGTATGGCAATCCACTCCAGTATTCTTGCCTAGAGAATCCCATAGACAGGGGAGCCTGGTGGTCTTCATTCCATAGGGTTGCAAAGAGTCAGGCACGACTGAAGCGACTTAGAACAGTGCACAAGTGCACCTTAGCGAAGATGCACAAGAGGAAAGTGACAATGATCACTGCCAAATTTGTTGTGATTAATTCTCAATACTTTTTTCAGGGGGTACAGTCTCCACAAAGATGAATATTGAAATTGAGACAAGACTAGCATGGTCCCTATGAATGAGATACATGAACATTTTATTCTAATATTTATTACATTGTATATTATCATACATTTGTATTTTTAAGTCTTTAATACATTTGCTAGAATACTGCTTCTGCTTTGTGTTTTTTTTTTTTTTTTTAGCCAGAAGTCATGTGGGATCTTAGCTCCCCAATCAGGGATTGAACTCACACCTCCTACCCTCTAGTTTGGAAGTTGAAGTCTTAACCACTTGACCACAAGAGAATATATTATAATACATTTGTGCGCCTATTCTCCACCTCATCTGTGGGCTTCCAAAGGGCCAAGATTCTGTTTCATAAATGTTTTAAATCTCTTGTGCTTAGCATCAGATGGCAGTCAAAAAAATACTTTTTTGACATTTAGAATTTTATCTTTTCATTTAAAAATATTAAAGAAAATCTTCAAAATATCAGAAACCATCATTACTTATCCAATGACTTAATGCAGATATTTTTGCATGTTGTTTTTAGTTCTTATTTATAACATTCATATTTCATGTGACTGGCACTTTTGGAGTTCATTCACTCATTCATTCTTTCAAGAATAATTGATAAAGCACCTATTTGTCAGACACCAGCTAGATATTGGGGGCTTCCCTAGTGGCTCAGATGATAAAGAGTCTGTCTGCAATACAGAAGACCTGGGTTCGATCCCTGGGTGGTGAAGATCCCTTGCAGAAGGAAATGGCAACCCACCCCTATGTGGGGTCACAAAGAATTGGACATGACTGAGTAGAGAGACATTACTTTGCCAACAAAATGTCTGTCTAGTCAAGGGTATAGTTTTTCCTGTGGTCATGTGTAGATGTGAGAGTTGGACTGAAGAAAGCTGAGTGCCAAAGAATTGATTCTTTTGAACTGTGGTGTTGGAGAAGACTCTTGAGAGTCCCTTGGACTGCAAGGAGATCCAATCAGTCCATTCTGAAGGAGATCAGCCCTGGGTGTTCTTTGGAAGGACTGATACTAAAGCTGAAACTCCAGTACTTTGGCCACCTCATGTGAAGAGTTGACTCATTTGGAAAAGACTCTGATGCTGGGAGGGATTGGGGGCAGGAGGAAAAGGGGACGACAGAGGATGAGATGGCTGGAAGGCATCACCGATTCGATGGATGTGAGTTTGAGTGAACTCCAGGATTTGGTGATGGACAGGGAGGCCTGGCGTGCCGCGATTCATGGGGTCACAAAGAGTGGGACACGACTGAGCGACTGAACTGATCTGAACTGAACTGAGCAACTTTCACTTTCAACTAGATAGAAGGAATAAAATAAGTAGGTAAAATGAGTTCAGTTTCTACCCTCCTAGAGCTTGTGACTAGTGGGGTACACAGACAGTTATCAAATAACCATAATGAGTATAAAATTACTATTTTGATAAATGCGATACTGCTACAAATATATTGGAAGGTATTTTTTTTTTTTTTACAAATGAGGAAGTCAGAGACATTGAAGGAATAGTGCCTGAACTTAGATTTGAAGGCTGAGAAGCAGTTACATGGTAAAAAGAGCATTTCAAGAAAAAACATCATAATCAAAGACCCCATTTCATTAAGGTGAAAGAGAGTGTGAAGACACAGTGTAAACAAGACCTCAGTCTGGATACTCAAGTCTTTCTTCAGAGCAGGAAGTCATTCTACCACTAAATTTCTGATTAATATTTCTTTCCCAACTCCATTTCTTCCTCAAAAATAGATTCCTTAGGTTGGTGCTTTGTTTGTCCTCTAAATAACTTACCTTTATTTCACAAATTGCTTCTTTATCTTTTTATTCTACATTTTCACTGATTTTTAAAATATCTACTCTTCTTTAGATTCTATTTCCACATGAAGTGAAGTTGCTCAGTCATTTCTGACTCTTTGCGACCCCGTGGACTGTAGTCTACTATGCTCCTCCGTCCATGGGATTTTCCAGGTGAGAGTACTGGAGTGGGTTGTCATTTATAGGTCATTACAAATATTGAGAAGAGTTCCCTGTACTATACAATAGGTTCTTATTAGTTATCTAAAGTAGGTGTGTATTGGTCAATCCCAGTCTTCCAGGCCATCCCTCACCCTCCCATTCCCCTTTACCCCTTGGTAACCATAAGTTGTTTCTAAGTCTATGACTCTATTTCTGTCTTATAAAAAGGTTCATTTGTACTTTTTTTTTTTAAAGATTCCACATATAAGTGGTATCATATGATATTTGTCTTTCTCTGTCTGCTTTACTTCACTCAGTGTGAATCTCTAGGTCCATCCATATTGCTGCAAGTGGCATTATTTATTTTTTTCCAAATGTATCTTCTTCATCATGGATTTAGGTTTGGGGGCATTGACTTCTTTCAATTTTATCCAATGTATAGTTTAACTACAGTCTTACATTATTTTGCTTCCTCGAAGACTTTTCTTATATTCTTATCTCCATTGACTTTTCCCCCTAGAATCTGTATTTATGTTTAATAAATGAAATTGAATTAAAGGTTAATATTTATTCTGGATTCTTGGATCCTGAAGTAGACCAAATAATCTGTTGTATATCTGTTAATGTTCCTTTCCTTCACTGTACATGTCACATATAAATATAAAATTATCTTTTAATTTTATAATTTTATAAAATTTTATAATTTAATCTTGTTAATGTTCTTCTTCCCCTTTAAAGTGTAACCTCCGTGAGGTAGTGTCCTTCTTTGTTTATTTTACAGTTATATCTCATTTTAGCTATCAGTTTCTTGACATTCAATAATTGTTGAAGAAGTAAATATTCAAGATACTGCCTTTATTTTCATGCAATGTTTTAAAAAGCAGCTCTGTAATTTTCTCTCTTTATTTTTTAATGAGACAAGGTCCCATTAGACCTGTCATATAGTAACCTTGCCTGTGGGTGATTTTTCCAAATTTCTGCTTTTTTGATTAATGAATCTTTCTTAGGTCTACAGTTTGACAACAGGTTAATATCTATAACTTCCAATGTAATCCTCAGATTCTAGCAAGCATTCACTTCGTGTGTCTTTGGTATACTCAGGGATATCGTCTCCTATCATTTGGTTTGTTTTTTTTGTGTCTCTTTATCAAGAGTTCTATGTAAATTTTTAAAAATAATTTGTTTATTTATTTTTGGTTGTGCTTAGTCTTCGTTGCTGCACAGGCTTTTCTCTGGTTATGGAGAGTGGGGGCTATTCTCTGGGTGCGGTGTGCAGGCTTCTCGTTGCCATGGCTTCTCTTGTTATGGAGCGTGGGTTCAGGGTGCACAGGCTTCAGTAGTTGTGGCACGTGGGCTCAGTAGTTGCAGCTCCTGGGCTCTAGAGCACAGGCCCAGTTAGTTGTGGCATAGGCGCTTCGTTGCTCCACTGCATATTAAATCTTCCTGGATCAGGGGTAGAACCTGTGTCTCCTGCATTAGCAGGCGGATTCTTTACCACTGAGCCACGAGGGGAGCCCTATGTGGACTTTTCAAAAGGGGAGGTCCAGGCTTGTACCACAATGTTTAGAATCAGAATCTTGGGTGGGTGTATGATTGTGATTTCTTTATTTTACTTTACAATACTGTATTGGTTTTGCCATACATTGACATGAATCCACCACGGGTGTACATGCGTTCCCAAACATGAACCCCCCTCCCACTTCCCTCCCCATAACATCTCTCTGGGTCATCCCCGTGCACCAGCCCCAAGCTAAAAACATGTTTCACAGGTGATTTTAATGACCTCTTTTTTTCATTTTAGCCTGAGAATAAAAACTACAGTTTTTAGCTTTCGTTATAAAAAGCTGTCATCACTAGCAAATGCAGTGTTCAGATATTTGTTCTCATTCACTCCGCTTCTTGTCCAACCTGTGGAGGTGTGAAAGATGTCTCTTTATGCGCTAAACACAAACACAAAAAGCCAGGCAATTTTGGGACAGTTGGTAAAGGATTCAGTGCAGACTCCATTTCTTATAGAGAGCACACAAACAAAGTGAAGACACACCTTTAAGTGGGCTTTGCTTTCTCAAGTTAATGTCAGTGTCTCTTAATCTACTTCCATGGACCTGAAGAAAACTTAATACAGCCTGTAATATGCTGACAACTGCAACTTGCAAATTTTTGATTAGCGTCAGTAGTATTTTAATAAGAGGTTGGAAGAATATGCATCAGGGGTTGTGTGATAGTCAAACACAATTTCAAATAATAAAATAATAAGGTCTGAGAAGTATATGACTTAATTCACAAATGACAGATGTCATAATAGCATAAGCCCTCCATTATAATAGACTTTAGGTTTGAATAAGATGGTCCGAACTGGTTTATTTGTAAGGTATCAGGCTTTTCTCCATATTTAGACTATTAATTTCTCTCTTTCTTTTTCACCTATACCTATTTTCTAGTCATTGGTTTTATTGTACTACAATCATCTGAACAAATATTTTTTTTCTGTTACATATTAATTATAACTTTCACTTTAAATTTGTATGGATCATGCATTCTAATCTTAACCACAAATGCATAATCATATGTTAACAACGAGTACTCTCATTTTTTCCCCTTTGGTTTTAGCTCCATCATTATTACAGAATGTGGAAATTGTCAGGGAAAAGACCAGGAACTACTCAAAAATAACATCCTACTCAATTAATACAATGTTAGTTGAAAACACAGCAGCAGTAAAAGAATTTTTTCTCCCCTAAATATGTGTTTCATGGTCCACTTTGACATCATTAATTAATGGTCCTGAGTTTGCTTCATTCACGGCTTTTGTTTCATTTTCTGATGCCTTAATATCTTTCCCTTGGTATTTTTTCTTCATAGCAAAAATCAGTACAACAAACAAAACAAGGGCTGGGAATTTTAAGCCTGTAGTCAAGCCAAAGAAAGTATGTCTGCAAAAAGAGAAAAAAGAATCCATGTATAAAACACTTCACATTGTTGCTATCAGTATGCAGAAGACCTTAAAAAATGACGCTTGAAATCTTAGGTAGAAATACTGAAGTAGCGATTCCAGTGATTCTTTTGATAGGAGCAGAAGAAGCCTGTGATTATTTTTAAAGGATGTTAACCACAGAAACCAAGGTTGGTTCAAGATCTGCCCAAGTGCTATCCATAAAGTAAAGGTGTTGGAATGTTTAACTTTCTCAAAGACTGCTTAGCTCATGTGTAATGAGAACAGATTTTAAAGGAAATGAAGTGACTGTGAGATAATCAAATTGAATCCATTTAGATTGAACCAGGAGCCTATGTGTACCTTATGGGCTTATGGTCCACAAGATCCTTGTAGTCTACTGAACATTCTTTACAACAACCACATCAAATTACCTAGCATACATGATCTATTGCTGTGATTTTCAACTGGTTGACCATTAGAATCACCTGAGGAGATTTTAAAACTATGATTCCTCAGGCCATACCCCCCAGACCAATTAAATCAAAATTGCTGAAGATAGGACACATACATTAGCATTTTGAGGGGATACCCTGGTGGTCCAGTGGTTGGGATTCTGTACTTTCACTGCTGAGGGTGTGGGTTCAATCCCTGTTTGGGGAGCTAAGACCCTAGCAAGCTGTGTGGTACAGCCAGAAAAAAAAAAAGAAAAAAGAAAGAAATTAGTACTTTTAAAAGCTCCTCAGGTGATTATAATGAGCAAGAAAAATTGATGACCACTGACCTGGTAGGTTAGGAAGCTCTTGTCTCATAAATTTGTTAACTAAATGTTGACAAACTTTATGCAAAAGATACTTTGAACAGTTATTAGGTTTAACTGAAAGTGAATGGAATCAATTCTATAACTTTGAGCTATTTATAAAGTTTATTACATGGTGGCTATAGTTATTAATACTGTTACTACACTGAAAATGATATTCTTTAGGAATTAACAGAGTCAAAGGAAAAAAAATAATGAAGCATATTTACAACAACTTACCCATATAACAAGGAATTATATATCCTGCAAGACCCTTGCTTCCCATAGTTGTTGATGGACCACTTCATGCAAGCTCTATCAATCAGAGCTCCGAAATATATAGGAGCTGGAATTCCTCCTGTAACATCAGATGAGAAGATGTCAATGGAGGAGAATGTTTCAAAGGAAACAGTGACATTCCACATTGATACATTTTGAATTATGTAGAAGTTGAAAATTTTGGAGGATTCAAAAGACGC
Source organism: Ovis canadensis (assembly GCF_042477335.2). Taxonomy (NCBI): domain Eukaryota; kingdom Metazoa; phylum Chordata; class Mammalia; order Artiodactyla; family Bovidae; genus Ovis; species Ovis canadensis. Next base: position 200,194,675 of record NC_091247.1, read on the forward strand.
TTACTCCTTGGAAGAAAAGTTATGACCAACCTAGATAGTATATTCAAAAACAGAGACATTACTTTGCCGACTAAGGTCCGTCTCGTCAAGGCTATGGTTTTTCCTGTGGTCATGTATGGATGTGAGAGTTGGACTGTGAAGAAGGCTGAGCACTGAAGAACTGATGTTTTTGAACTGTGGTGTTGGAAAACACTGAGTCCCTTGGACTGCAAGGAGATCCAACCAGTCCATTCTGAAGGAGATCAGCCCTGGGATTTCTTTGGAAGGAATGATGCTGAGGCTGAAACTCCAGTACTTTGGCCACCTCATGTGAAGAGTTGACTCATTGGAAAAGACTCTGATGCTGGGAGGGATTGGGGGCAGGAGGAGAAGGGGATGACAGAGGATGAGATGTCTGGATGGCATCACTGACTCAATGGACGTGAGTCTGAGTGAACTGCGGGAGTTGGTGATGGACAGGAAGGCCTGGTGAGCTGCGATTCATGGGTTTGCAAAGAGTCGGACACGACTGAGTGACTGAACTGAACTGAACTGAACTCATCCATTGATTTGGTCTAACTCTACTTAAGAATCAAGATTACGGGGACTTTCCTGGTGCTCCAGTGGTTAGGACTTTGCCTTCCAATGCAAGGTGTGAGGGTTTGATCCCTAATCAGGGAGCTAAGATTTCACATGCGTTGTGGTCAAAAATTAAAACATAAAGTAAGAGAGATATTGTAATAAATTCAATAAAAACTTACAAAAAAGCACAGTTATTTTTTAAAAAAGATTCAAAATTATTAGGAATCTCCAAAGCTCAAATCACATACAATAGCAAAGGCATCTTTTATCTACCTTTACCATGCCAACACACATAGGGAAAAAACGAGATTACATGTCTTTACACTGTTCTTCTTCTAATACCAATTAACTTAAGCCTGGTTGGCAAAAAGCAGAAAACTGTCAGTAAAACACAGAAGTTATGTTGGTCATATGTAATTTTTTTCTTAGGCAAGGACAGCTGAAATAGAAAGAGTAGAGATATAACTTCACAAGGAAAGTAAAAAACTCTGCTCAAATGCAAAGACAGATTTTTCAACTCAATTTTTAAGCAAAAGTTAAGGTGAATGCCAGGTTTTACCAGTGGGTCAATGGTAAAGAATGCACCTGCCAATGCAGGAGATGCAGTTTCAATCCCTGGGTCTAGAAGATCCCCTGGAGAAGGACATGGCAACCCACCCTAGTATTCTTGCTTGGGAAATCCCATGGACAGAGGAGCCTGCCAGGCTACAGTCCAATGGGGTCACAAAAAGAGTTGGATATGACTTAGCAATTAAATAGTAAACAACAACAAGGCTCCTGGTTGTGCTTAGTTCTTGCCTTAGGGCTCCACTCCCATCATCTTGGAGTCATTAGAGCTCACAATCATGCATTTTTCCCTCTATTAATTGTGTTCATTTTTAATACCTCTTGAAGCAGCCTGGGCTGTCCAAATTATAGACTCTGGTGCTGAATGTTGTTTCTGTTAATGTTCTGATCATAATGATGTCAAAGTCTTCAGTGGTCTGTCACCTAACCTAGTTTTTACCTGTAGTGTATGGTCTTGCAGTTTTCAAGGCTTTTCAGGAACACTTTTGTTGTCTTATAACAAAGTGCCCATCTGCTCTTGTTGTTATTGTTTAGTCACTAAACATGTCTGACTCTTTTGCAACCCCATGGACTGTACTCTGCCAGGCTCCTCTGTCCAGGGATTTCCCAGGCAAGAATACTGGAGTGGGTTGCCATTTCCTTCTCCAGGGGATCTTTCCAACCAAGGGACTGAACCCATGTCTCCCATCTTGGCAGGCAGATCTTTACCACTGAGCCACTTGTGAAGTCCATCTACGCTTACTGCTATTTTAATAAACTCTGAGACTGACCCCTAGTTCTAAGCATTGGTAATGTGACCAAAATTTTAGAGATATGCTGATTTTCAACTTCTATATTATTACATAAAAATGATAGTGATTCATAGTTTACACTTTTGGAAATTCCATTTACTTATGAAGTGAAGTGAAATGAATGTCACTCAGTCGTGTCTGACTCTCTGCAACCTCATGGACTATAGAGTCCATGGAATTCTCCAGGCCAGAATACTGGAGTGGGGAGCCTCTCCCTTCTCCAGGGGATCTTCCCAATCCAGGATCAAACCCAGGTCTCCCGCATTGCAGGCAGATTCTTTATCAACTGAGCCACAAGGGAAGCACATTTACTTATAGTCAGTCGCAATTTGAGACTTAAAATGAGAAGCCTCAGAATGTCAAGAAACTGGTGTCCGAGACAAATATACCTGATGAAAATTGGTACCGAGAAACCAGGATTAGGAATTCTCAGGTTTTCACAATTCAAAGCCACCCTTTAATAAAGTAAAAATAAAAATTAAAAACAAACAAACAAACAAAACCACCCTTTGTAAAATGAAAAATCAATTCAGTTCAGTCGCTCAGTCATGTCCGATTCTTTGTGATCCTATGGACTGCAGCATGCCAGGCCTGCCTGTTCATCGCCAGCTCCCAGAGTTTACTCAAACTAATGTCCATTGAGTCAGTGATGCCATCCAATCATCTCATCATCTGTCATCCCCTTCTCCTCCTGCCTTCAATCTTTCCCAGCATCAGGGTCTTTTCCAATGAGCCAATTCTTCACATCAGGTGGCCAAAGTATTGGAATTTCAGCTTCATCATTAGTCCTTCCAATGAATATTCAGGACTGATTTCCTTTAGGATGGACTGGTTGGATCTCCTTGCAGTCCAAGGGACTCTCAAGAGGCTTCTCCAACACCACAGTTCAAAAGCATCAATTCTTCAGCACTCAGCTTTCTTTATAGTCCAACTCTCACATCCATACATGACTACTGGAAAAACCATGGCCTTGACTAAATGGAAATTTGTTGGCGAAGTAATATCTCTGCTTTTAAACATGCTGTCTAGGTTGGTCATAACTTTTCCTCCAAGGAGCAAGTGTCTTTTAATTTCATGGCTGCAGTCACCATCTGCAGTAATTTTGGAGCCCAAGAAAATAAAGTCTGTCACTGTTTCCACTATTTCCCCATCTATTTCCCATGAAGTGATGGGACCAGATCCCATGATCTTAGTTTTCTGAATGTTGAGTTTTAAGCCAACTTTTTCACTCTCCTCTTTGATTTTCATCAAGAGCTTCTTTAGTTCTTCTTCGCTTCCTGCCATAAGGGTGGTGTCATCTACATATCGGAGGTTATTGATATTTCCCCCTGCAGTCTTGATTCCAGCTTCTGTTTCATCCAGCCCAGTGTTTCTCATGATGTACTCTACATATAAGTTAAATAAGCAGGGTGACAATATACAGCCTTGATATAGTTCATTCCCTATTTGGAACCAGTCTGTTGTTCCATGTCCAATTCTAACTGTTGCTTCCTGACCTGCATACAGGTTTCTCAAGAGGCAGGTAAGGTGGTCTGGTATTCCCATCTCTTTAAGAAAAATATATGCCAACAATTTATTTCCCCGATTTAATAAAGTCACAGAATCTTTCAGTGTCTGATGTACACCCTGGAATTGTTTTACAGATATCATACCTGCTCCCAAAAGGAAAAGCAAAATCTTGGAGTTGGTTTTGGGACATGAGTCTGCCTTCTCCCCAGATTGCTGGGTTTTTTTGATTAAAGCAACTTTCCTTTCTATCAACACTTGTCTCTGGAGTTTTGACTGGAGTATTGACTTTTGAGCAGGCAGCAGCCAAACCTGAGTTCAATTAACATCCATTCCCTTTTGCATTTTAAATTTCTAATAAAGGTTAGCTGCTTCTGCTTTACAGAACTAGTCAATGGGACTGTGAAGTTCTGCATTTGTTGTTTGGCATGATCTGTGGGCCTTTGGAGCTGTTTTGAGCATTAAACCCCTCAGTGTATAGGGACAGCCCTCCACTCTGCATATGGGAAGAAATATCCCTACATCTTAAGTTAAAAATCTTTGGAGACCACTGATTCTTGTTTTAGAAAGGATATAATTCAAGTGCAATGATGCCTTATTCTTACAGATTGATTTTACACAAAATTGACAATCAGATTTTCTTTTAGGTCATTTAGTTCTCCTTCATCTCATTATTTTTCATTTACCACAAAGATACAAATAATTTTTACTTATACCTTAAAAAAACTTTCTTACAATTAGAAATCAATTACATTTTAGTCTTTGACATGAAAAATTGTATCTGGAATTTATCATCTACATATTTATCATACCTAGTGTTCGAATAGTTAGTGAATGGAAACCCATGGCAAGTGATTTCAGTTCAGGTTCGACATTTCTGAAATAAGATAAAGGCAAAGAAACGTTAAACATCCCTAAAATACCAAACTGAGTTAATATTAAAGCATTTTTCAGTGTTTTTCTTTATGATTGAATAAAAACCTTGAAGCGAAGCATTGACATTATTTAAAGTTATATTTTCAGTTATCTTAGAAGGCAAATATCTGAATGATATTAATAGTTATTATTACTTTACTTATTCAGTGTGTTACAAGTTCAAGACAGTTTTACAAACATTTTCATGTTTTATCTTTAGGAAATTCTGAGAGAGTAGTTGAAATAGAATTATGATATCTATGAAGACAATAATTTCATGTAATCTATTTAGTTGACATAGGCCATATGAGAAAGCAAATATGTTCATGCAGGTTTTTAGACTGAGTAGAATTCTTTTTTGTACCTTCTTTATATCATTGCTGTTAACAGAAAAGTTAACTAATATGTTTCATAGACAACAAAATATAACCAGGAAGATCAAAAAAGTTATCTATATTCTAGTGTCTAGTGTATTTAAATGTCATTTTAAAGATAGTAAGTACATGTTTATCCTCTCTTAAAAATGAACTCAGTCTAGCATTTAGAAAGTTCTTTCCACAATTCCATTTTTCTATGTTCAGTTAACTAATGACATGACCATCTCTGATATGGTGAGCAATTAAGGCTCAAAAAATCTGTTTTTACCAAAATATTGATTTAACTGATACAAAGGCTTATTTTTTTTCTTGGTTTGAATGACTGTATTCATTCAGAGATAAGCTTCGTCATTCAACAAACCTTTGTCAAGTGCCTCCTATGAGATTCTATGCTAGTCTTCGTTCTTGATAATAAAGAGATAAATCATGTTTCATAGTAAATAGATAACTTTGTTATTGTTTAGTCAGTAAGTCATGTCTGACACTTTGCAACTCCCTTGACTGTAGCCCACCAGACTTCTCTGACTTGAGATTTCCCAGGCAAGAATACTGGAGTGGGTTACCATTTCCTTCACCAGGGGATTTTCCGGACCCAGGGACTGAACCCATATCTCCTGCATTGGCAGGTAGGTTCTTTACCACTGAGCCACCAGTGAAGTCCAACTAGATGCCTTTGGTAAGTCATTTAGCCTCTCTTAGCCCTAGTTTCCTTATTTTTTCAGTAGACTTATCTTGTATGTTATGAGGATCCAATATAGTGAGCTAGCCCTCCAATCTTCCATTTTCTTTACACAAAATTGTCTGTTAAGTCTTTTAGGAGTGCTACTGTTGAGTGAGATTCTCAAAAATATCCAAGAAAGCTTATAAAAATAAACAATATAAAAATTAAATTAAGCACAGCATAATAAAAATTAAACACAGCAGAGTTATTTATTAAAAGAGAAAATGAATTGAAAGGGGGTTTTGTCTGCTTTTTCAAAAGACCAGGACACTTCCAATTAGCTGAACTGAGGACCCACAACAATATACTTGAGGGCAGTGAAGCCATGCTAGCACATAGAGGATCTAATGTTATTCAAGGAGGTGGTTTCTTCCCTGAGGACACAGGCATGAGGGAACCAGCAGTGACAGTTAACTAGTGCATTTAGCTGTCTCTCTTGAATACCAGAATTTTTAAAAAGGGCTTTTGGAAAGAGAGAGAATGCAGTTTGCTCTTGGTTGAACTCTCTGTAACAAGTGCCTGAAGTGTTTACTTTTCATTGCTGTTAGTTTCTTAAAGGGTGCTTTTGGCATGCATGCCAGATGCAATCGAGGCAAAACAGATATTTGTTATCAACTTGTATTTTTACCCAAGGAATGGGATAGTGGGCAGGAGAATTGAGGGGACTTGGAGATTGAGATAGTATCTTCCTGCAAGGGGGCATGAAATCTTAGCCAGCTCTGTGGAATGATAGATTTACGTGTTACAGTGACACACACACACACAATAATGATCACAGACATTCCTACATTCTCATGCACACACACTCACAGACCCCCATGCTCACACTTACACCCATGTTCTCATGCATAAACACATCATTGTCATGTAAAATATTGTTCACTGCAGTGTGCGTCCTACATCAATCTGTATGGGAACAGGTACTTTATGTATTTTATTCACCATGGATTATTCCTCATCAAAGTGGTTTAAATATTTGCCTGATCAATGAAGAAAGGAATAAATTCTGCTCATATATGTTTTTTTTTCTCTATGAGGGTATTTGAGAGACTAGGTCAAAAGCCATTCTTTTGGCTGGGATTAAAAACTGGAATCTCATAGACTGTTTATATTAGTTTGTCTGCCTGGTTCCCACATTTTAAAAAATGAAATAAATAGGTGATTCACTCTGATAAGCATCTTAAAATTAGAAGTTCTTTTAGAATCACAACAGGATTCTTCCACATTGAGGCAGTTGTCAATCAGTCTCTGTCTTAAAATTCTTATTAAGAGAAGAAATTTTATAGTGGAGATCAAATTTTGTAGATTTTGTAGTGGAAGAATCCAAGGCAAAATTATTAATAACCATGGCAGTGAAGTAGCTCAGTAATTCTAAGAAAATACACTCAGAAAATTTAAGTGTAACAAAATCTGAATTTGATTTCCAAATATATTATGGAAAAATATTTACATTATTAGGTATGTTTATTGGCTAATATACATAAGTGAAGTTGCTCAGTCATCTCCAACTCTTTGTTACCCCGTGGACTGTAGCCCACCAGGCTCTTCTGTCCAAGGGATTCTCCAGGCAAGAACACTGGAGTGGGTTGCCATTTCCTTCTCCAGGGGATCTTCCCGACCCAGGGATCGAACCCGGGTCTCCTGCATTGCAGGCAGAAGTTTTACCCTCTGAGCCACCAGGGAAGCCAAACCCCCTTTAAGAAGTCATACTCACTTAAAAATCAGCATGATATTTGAGGTGCTTCCTAATGCAGCAGAAAAAAGGGTAAGTATTTGCACTACTATGTAAATATAAAATTTTCTTCTACAGTCATCACTTTTCGGGCATTCACCCAACTTCATCGAGTTATTTTTGCTCTGGAAACCATTCTCTTCCACACAACTACAGTTATGAAACACCTAAAAAATAGTTTTTGAAATATTACAGAATATATTTGCAAAATATGACTGGGCTATAAATATATTCCTTTATATTTAAAGACATCTCACTCATTTAAGCTAAAATATTTACAGTTTTAAAGAAAACATTCTAACAATGTTAAGTATTGAAAGGCATAATAGTTTTCTGAATTCCTTTATAGATAAAAAATATTTTATTAATTTTCAATCATCCTTAAATTAAAAATTAGGAAAAAGTATAAAAAAGTAATGTCTAGAACTCTGTAAATAATTTTCTTATTAATATGAAAGTTTAGAATATTTCTCTAATACTCACTTTTATTTTCTATAGCACACTTACTCTCTTTAGCAATTTCTATGATGTGGGACGATCCCTGGGTAGGGACTGTTAGGGAATCCAGAAAATATGGTAGTTTGGGAGGAGCCAAACCCAGGACTAAGTCCACCCACCAGAACGTAGCAGAGGTCAAGGCAAAAGGAACCAGGCAGAGACGCTAGAATTATGCTTTGGCCAGCAAAGACACTGATTGCATAGTGACAGATTATAGGATAAATAATGCCATTACCCAAGAGGTTCAGCACAGCAAAATACCCTAAAAGTTAGGGCTCAGCAGGAGAAAATTTACGAACAAATGATTTTAGAGACTTACTTTAGCAGGCAATTTATGTGGCTAGATGGCTTTAATAAATTCTTGTCTGAGTCTAAGCTAAACCAGCGTTTAAGGGAAGTTTGAACCCGTTAATGCCAAAGACAAAATACTGAGGGAGGAACTGAGGAAGAATTTGAATCCATACTTATTTGATGACCGAGTTTTACCTTTTTACTAAGTATAGTATGGAGAAGCTCTTTATATAGCAAGCCCATTGGTCAATAAAACCAAACTTAGGTACAAAGAACATTGTTTTGAATGATTAAGAAGGGATGAAGTATTACTAAGAATTTGGCAAAAGACCCTCCCCAGTGGTCCCCAAATGGTAAAATCATTGCTAGTTTTAAGATGTTTTCATAGAAGACAGAGCTCTCTTTAGGATTCTAACATCATGTCACTTCCAGCCCTTCACGCATGGACATGGTATATATTAAAAGGGGGCACTCTTAGTGAAAGGCACTATAGCCATAAATATGAGATGTGGTTTTTTTTTTTTTTAATGTACAGTCTTTGGGGAATTTCTGTGCAAATTTATGTTTCAGCTTCAAGGAACCTAGGTTCTTCAAAGTCCTTGGTGCCATTCATTTATGCAATTAGCATGACTATGAGCAAGAAAAATGATGGGAAAAGTTTGAAAAGCAAAGACAAAAGGATGTGATAGAGAGCAATGATCACATTGGATGATATTGCAAACACTGGTGATAGGAAAAAGGCCCAGGAAATGAGATATTCAGTGGATTGGAAGTGGAATGGATAACACCATGGATGAGGCCCAGCTGTTGGAAGTTACTTAGAGGATTGGGAAGAACTCATAATTTGCATGGAAGGGGATATTTTTAGTGAAGAAGGCAGTGGCATTCCTATGGGAGATGTTAGCAATAGGTAAGCAGAATATTGTTACCTTGAATAGGAGAAGTGCCAGTTTTGAAAAAAAAAATCAAAATTAGAAGTCAAAAATTGGACAGTCAAGAGAGTTGCTGCTGCTGCTAAGTCACTTCAGTTGTGTCTGACTCTGTCCAACCCCACAGACGGCAGCCCACCAGGCTCCCCCATCCGTGGGTTTCTCCAAGCAAGAACACTGGAGTGGGTTGCCATTTCCTTCTCCAATGCATGAAAGTGAAAAGTGAAAGTGAAGTCGCTCAGTTGTGTCCAACTCTTAGCGACCCCATGGACTGCAGCCTACCAGGCTCCTCCATCCATGGGATTTTCCAGGCAAGAGTACTGGAGTGGGGTGCCATTGCTTTCTCTGCCCAGGGAAACTAGTAGAGGGACAACACCACCTCACCACACTTCAATTTCTTGGGAAGTCAAAGGATATTGAGCTTAGAGATAAGCTGTCTATAATCTATATGCAAGACAGCACATAAATGGCTGTTCATCTAGCTTGACAAGGGATTGGCTCAAGACTTCCGCTTAGCATCTGAAGGGTCGAGTACCTCCAACCTAATGGAAATCATATCGTTTGGTCAAATGAAGTGCTTCTTAAAGATCTAAGTGTTCTTAAATTTCAAAAGGCCATAGTCTTATAAACATAAGAAGAAAAAGTGGGAGTATTCTCCTGAGAATTCAAGCCAAGAAAAACCTGTTGTGTCTCAGGCAGGATTTTATGTGAGGCTTTGTTTACATATTACAGCCACCACAATGACAAGCAATAAGGGGAATCTTTTTCTATCTCTTTACTGGGGACCTTAGTTGTAAAAACATCTGGCACGTCATTATCAAAGTTGAGTAAGTTCCATCAAATCTGCAGCTTTGATTAAGGAGAAGAAAGTAAAAACTAATACTCACAATAGACTTTTTGCTCCCAGTTGAAGATGTGCACCCTGCTAAACAAGGTGATATGTAAGTTATTCCATTGCTCCCACAGAGTGGTTCCCATTGAGTTGGGTCACAATTGCAGTCTGAGTTGCAATAAGAAAGTGGTACATTTACATGCGATGCCACTGGATTATTTCTGGAAATATATGGTAGACATTATTAGAGGGAGAAGAGAGAAAGAAGGGGAAAGAGGAAAGAAAGATGAGGAGGAGAAAAAGAGAAGGAAAGGCAAAGGAGAGAGGAAGAGGAGAGGAGGAGTAATGGAAAGTGTTGTCTTTAAATTAGAGAAATTTTGCTTTTGCTTTTCCAAAATGACAAAGTTTATTTTTGGTGCTTATTAACTTTCTCACCTTTTATTGCTACCCAGACACTATTTATTATGCAGAAAAAATAAAACATAAAAAAGAGACCAAAGAGGGTAGGTCTTTACAAGGCTATTAAAAATTTACTTTAAAAAATCACTTTGTTTTTCTGAAAATGATTCTGTTTAGTAGTGTCATGGCATTAGGCTAAGGTTCTTTGCAGCTCACTGTAAAGTCCCATGAATCTGTGATGTTACTCAACTACTTTGAATTTTAAAATCTATACTTTAACTGCAGAAGAAAATAATTCAACATGGACAAAGGAGAATACTTAAGGATCAATTTTTTAAAATCAAGAGCAATATAATCAATTGAGAGAGACTAGAAAAGCTTCATAAGAAACTACAACAAATTTTATAATAATTTACTGTAAAACATAGTTGTGTTTATGAAATATAATCATGGCTATATTTATAAAACAAACTATTTGCACAGTTAATTTTCTGACTACAGATTTTTTTAAAAAATCTTGTTTTTGGTAAAAATTTTGGTAAATTATCTTCGAATGAGAAAATAATTTTCACAAAGGAAGAAAAAGGTAGACTCAGAAATTCTGTAATCAATAATTTTACTAAAAGCATCTAATGTCTAATCCTGCTTGGAGACATATAACAGATGGGGAGTAATTTAGCATAATGATTAATAACCCAGTCCAGACATTTCAATTAGACAGTCCTGCATTCCCATTAGGTCTGCCACCTCATAACAATGTGACTTCACTTTCTAAAATCAGTTTTGTCATTTGTAAGTCATAAATTGTTATTGAAATTTGTTTTGGAAAAGTATTAGTTTAGCTGTTCTCAAACTTTCTGTTCTCAGCAGTGTTTTCACTCTTGAAAAGTATTGAGGATCCTAAAGGTTTTTTCTTCAAGTGGGTTCTATTTAGTGATATATATATATATATCACATATATATACACTACTAGAGATTAATAGCAGTAAAAAATTAATACACGAGAATGCACGAGTGCATACATCCTTAGCCATCAGACTGATATTATTGTTGCATATCTTGTAGCCTTAGAAAATATCACTATACATTCACTGGAAACTCTGTTCAGCACTCTGTAATATCCTAAATGGGAGAAGAATTTTGAAAAGAATAAATACATGTATAGGCCTAGCTGAATCACTTTGCTGTACACCTGAAACTAACACAACATTGTTGATCAAGCGTACTCCAATATAAGATTAAAGAAAAGAAAATATCGCTAGATACTCATGAGAAAAATGAAAAAGGAAAACACTATCTTGTATTAGTATAAAAATAGTTTAGAATTTGTTGGCCCTCTGATAAAGTCTATAGGTTCTCAGACCACATTCTGAGAACCTCTGCGCTAAGTCATACTTTAAAAATTTACCCCAATGACTAACATTTCATAAATGCTGCATATATACATTCTGTTAATACTCATCACTAGAGGATGAGTTTCATGAGGGCACTGATATATCCTGTAAATCTTGATCTTTAAGGAGGCACTTGGTGTAATTTTACTGAATTAAAAGTCACATAGAAGTCTGGATGCCTTCTTTGACTAGACAGCACTGTTATTGTACTGTTTTCAGGGAATTGACTTTAGGTTAAAACCTATATACTTGTGATATGTGAAGTAGCATCATCTGGAGTCACTGATTGTTTTCAAACAAGTCAAAGTTTCTCCAGGTCTCAACTAGAAAAGGAAGAGGATACAAGAGGGTTAAGGTGAGGTGAAGTTGCTCAGTCGTGTCCCACTCTTTGCGACCCCGTGGACTGTAACCTACTAGGCTTCTCCATCCATGGGATTCTCCAGGCAAGAATATTGGAGTGGATTGCTGTTTCCTTCTCCAGGGGATCTTCTCGACCCAGGGATCGAACCCTGGTCTCCCACATTGGAGGAAGACGCTTTAACCTCTGAGAGGGTTGGGTTGTGTAATCTCCAGGGTTCTTTTCCCCCTAAAGTTCAATGTTCTAGGTACTCTGTATTTTGATTTACCAGAGTGAGTGATAATTGATAGGAATATTTCAACAACAAAGAGGATGAGGACAGAGTGGGGAGATAATTCAAGATTAAGTTGGCGAGCCTCTAAGAATAAGATGATGTTAAGTGAATGTGGGAAGATTCAACAGGTTCAAATGGACACCTTATAAGATCCAGAGTTTAAAAACTTAAAGCCAACAATAAGCAGTGCTAAGAACCATGGTTACTAAACTATGATCCAGGTATCTTTGCTTGTTATTTGATGTGAACTTTCCTAAACCAAAATTGTTGGTTATATTCATGAGATGACAATACATCTTCATAGAATCAGAAAATACATTGGTAGAGGCCAGAGGTTTGGGGTGGAGGGCATGGGGAAAGGCAATGGGGAACTAGTGTTTAATGGGGACAGCGTTTCAGTTTAGGAAGGTTAAAAATTCAGGAGATGGATTTTGGTGAGATTTGTACAGCAAGATGAATGTACTTGGTAGGCACTGAACTGTACAGCTAAATATGGTTAAAATAATGTGTTTTACACTGTGTGATGTTTACCACAATAAACAAACAAAGAAAGCTGCACAGGAAGCTTGCCCTTGATTTGGGGTAGAGATCATAGTCCTGGTGGCTCAGATGGTAAAGAATCTACCTTCAAGTCAGGAGACCCAGGTTTGATCCCTGGGTTGGGAAGAGCCCTTGGAGAATGGAATGGCAATCCACTCCAGTATTCTTGCCTGGAGAATTCCATGGAGAGAGGAGCTTGGTGGGTTAGAGTTCATGGGGTCACAAAGAGTTGGACACAATTAACATTTTCACTTTTCACTGTAGTACTAGCTATACTGCACAATGTGTGATAATAATGAAAATTAGAAGTTTTCTAGGCCTAATATACTATTATATGTATAGAATATCAATTCTAGTGCTAATAAAGATAATACCAGAAAACATAATGGGTTTGCAGAAGAGGAGAACTCGGAACAATGTAAGAGTTTTCTTATAAAGATAATTGTTAAACATCAAAATTAACCGCAGATAAAGATTGTTCAGTCACTTTTGGAAAATGTCATTTATGTTTCTCTCATGAGTCATCCAAGACCCCAGTGGTTAGGACAAACAGTTTTGGAGTCAAAATTTTCAGATTTGAGTCAGAATCATATAATCTGTGTCTCTCTCTTAAGTTTTGCTCTTATCTATAAAATATTGACAAAAGTACCTATCATTCATTGTAAACACCCCATAAGTAATAACTATTACTATTACAGACTATGTAGATTTTCTTTTATGTATCTATTTGTTTAAGAATTTTATTTTATATTGGAGTACAGTTGATTAACAATGATTTGCTAGTTATAATTTTTCTTTAAGGAGGGAAAAAATGGATCTTAAGAAATGAATCTTTTGAGATCTTAAGAAATGTTTTAAGAATTTATGAGTTGACGGTCTTCTCAGCTTAAAGTTTAGTAAAGATTGGTATCTGCCTTGCTTTTCTTACATTCTCTTACATTAAATAGCCTACATGTTGTGCAATTGATATATTGATATATACAAACCCATCATAGGTCAGAGTTAGTCCGGCGACTGATTTGTTTTCACAGATTAGTGCAAAATTTAATAGATGAAATAGGAAGGACATCAAATGGGTACAAAGTGAAAATTTGGCAATTCCAACCAGGGTAAACTTGAACTTTTTAACAATAAATCCTCCTGTAAACATTCCAGCTGCCAAAGATGGTATGGTTATGAATCCTAGAAGAGAAAAAAAAATGTAATTATGTAATTATATAAATACAGTTATCCTGAATGTCTTTATGTGTGAAATGCTATCTATCAACCAAATTAATCCAATCTTATTATTTATTAAACAGAAGACTGACAGTCTAGGATGAAGGTAGAGGACTAGTGTACCATGTGGAAGAGACAAAAATAATTTCTCCCTGCTGATGCTAAATGTTTAGCTTCCCAGTAGCAAAAGCCAGGAACTGAGAATATCTGTATATCTGAACATATTGTTTCTATAAGGTACTTTTTGTTTTCTCCCTGGAAAACAACAACAAAGTATCATCTTCCTGACTCTGAGACTTTTTATCCTATCACATAAATCCTATATATTTCTTTAAAATGAGGATTTCCTATCCTTAAAAACTTCCTATAAATTTCCCAGTACTTTAGATTTGAACACTTAATTTCTCTTCTTTATTCATCCAAACACACATATGCCCTGAGGTGATAAACAGGCCTGTATGTGGTGTCACGAATAATTGATTCCCCTTATAACTTTCATTTCATAGTCCTGCAAGATTTGTTAAAGATGAAGATTCTTTTAACAAAAAAATTAGGCTGAGAACCTTATTAAGAGTTAAATTTATAGTTTTAAGTTCTCCAAAATCACTGCAGATGGTAATTGCAGCCATGAAATTAAAAGACACTTACTCCTTGGAAGGAAAGCAGATCAGTCCTGGGTGTTCATTGGAAGGACTGATGCTGAAGCTGAAACTCCAATACTTTGGCCAGCTGATGCAAAGAACTGACTCATTTGAAAAGACCCTGATGCTGGGAAAGACTGAGGGCAGGAGGAGAAGCGGATGACAGAGGATGAGATGATTGGATGGCGTCACTGACTTGATGGACATGAGTTTGGGTGAACTCTGAGAGTTGGTGATGGACAGGGAGACCTGGCGTGCTGCGGTTCATGGGGTCACAAAGAGTCAGACACGACTGAGTGACTGAACTGAATTGAAGTTCAATAAGAACATCATACACAATTATTATTTTCTTGTTTACTGATGACCTGTTTATATACCTCTTGATAAATAAAACTGCTGTTGCTACTAAGTCGCTTCAGTCATGTCCGACTCTGCGCGATCCCATAGACAGCAGCCCACCAGGCTCCCCTATCCCTGGGATTCTTCAGGCAAGAACACTGGAGTGGATTACCATTACCTTCTCCAAAATATAGCTTTAACTTATAAAATATTAAGTCTCTACAAAGATCTGGGCTCTATACTGGGCATTCTACTGCTCTTCAGAATCTTATATTGGGGGTGTTGCTGTTTTAGTCACTAAATCGTGTCCTACTCTTACAGCCCCAAGAACTGTAGCTCACCAGGCTCCTCTGAGATTTTCCAAGCAAGAATGTAGGCATGGATTGCCATTTCCTTCTCCAGGGGATCTTCCTGAACCAGGGATTGAACCTGTGTCTCCTGCATTGGCAAGTGGATTCTCTGTTGCTGAGATACCAGCAAAGACTGTATTGTGGGTAGGGAAAGAATAATATGAGGAAACCTTTCCTTCATAAACAAGCCTTCATATATCATCGGAAATAGATATTGTAGCTCCCCATGCCACAAAAAACCTCTCTAAAATATGATAATTTTGTTTTGAATTATGTAGATATCAACGATGTGTTTACATTGATTTTTCTTTTGGAAACAACAGTGCCCTATTTTCTATAAGTATTTGGATCCTAATTCAAAGTTCATGAATGATGGGAGTATAACAGTCATATTAAGAAAGGATTTGCCTCACGATCTCAGCACTAGATTGTAAGATCCAGTTATACAGATATTGTAGCTACATGTATATTCACATTCACATGTCACTTTTCCTTCAGGAATTCACTTCCTCCAAAATTCCTTGAAGGCTTCCCTGGTGGCTCAGTGGTAAAGCATCCACCTGCCAGTGTAGGAGACAGAGGCTCAATCCTTGGCCCAGGGAAATTCCACATGCCATGGAACAACTACAATTGCCAACATCCGCTGGATCATGGAAAAAGGAAGAGTTTCAGAAAAATATCTTCTTCTGCTTTATTGACTATGCCAAAGCCTTTGACTGTGTGGATCACAATAAACCGTGGAAAATTCTGAGATAGATGGGAATACCAGACCACCTGACCTGCCTCTTGAGAAACCTGTACGCAGGTCAGGAAGCAACAGTTAGAACTGGGCATGGAACAACAGACTGGTTCCAAATAGGAAAAGGAGTACATCAAGGCTGTATACGGTCACCCTGTTTATTTAACTTATACGCAGAGTACATCATGAGAAAGGCTGGGCTGGAAGAAGTACAAGCTGGAATCAAGATTGCCGGGAGAAATAGCAATAACCTCAGATATGAAGATGACACCACTATTATGGAAGAAAGTGAAGAGGAACTAAAAATCCTCTTGATAAAAGTGAAAGAGGAGAGTGAAAAAGTTGGCTTAAAGCTCAACATTCAGAAAACAAAGATCATGGCATCCGGTCCCATCACTTCATGGGAAATAGATGGGGAAACAGTGGAAACAGTGTCAGACTTTATTTTTGGGGGCTCCAAAATCACTGCAGATGGTGATTGCAGTCATGAAATTAAAAGACGATTACTCTGTGGAAGAAAAGTTATGATCAACCTAAAAGCAGAGACATTACTTTGCCAACAAAGGTCCATCTAGTCAAGGCTACGTTTTTTCCTGTGGTCATGCATGGATGTGAGAGTTGGACTGTGAAGAAAGCTGAGAGCTGAAGAATTGATGCTTTTGAACTGTGGTGTTGGAGAAGACTCTTGAGAGTCCCTTGGACTGCAAGGAGATCGAACCAGTCCATTCTAAAGGAGATCAGTCCTGGGTGTTCATTGGAAGGACTGACGCTAAAGCTAAAACTCCAAAACTCTGGCCACCTCATGTGAAGAGTTGACTAATTGGAAAAGACTCTGACACTGGGAGGGATTGGGGGCAGGAGGAGAAGGGGACGACAGAGGATGAGACGGCTGGATGGCATCACCAACTTGATGGACGTGAGTTTGAGCAAACTCCAGGAGTTGGTAATTGATGGGGAGGCCTGGCGTGCTGCGATTCATGGGGTCGCAAAGCATCAGACATGACTGAGTGACTGAACTGAACTGACCCCACAACATTTGAGCCTGTGCTCTGGAGCCCAGGAACCACAGCTACTGAGCCTGTCTGCTGCAACTACTGAAGCCGGCATGCCACAGAGCCTGTGCTCCACAACAAGAGAAGTCACCGCAATGAGAAGCCCACACACTGCAGTGAAGAGTAGCCCCTGCGCACCGCAACTAGAGAAAGTGCTTGCGACAGTGACCCAGCACAGCCAATAAATAAAGGAATAATATTATAAAAAATAACATGAGATGCAACTTCAAAGGCAGAACAATGGTAATATCACAAAATGGATGGATCTGATAAAATTTGAAAAAAAGAAAACTATGTTTAATAAAACAGGAAATTGCCTTCACAACAAAATATAACTTGGAACTCATTTACTCGGTAGTTTGTCGTTTATATAGCAAACATAAACAATGGGTCTTACCAAGCAAAATGCTCGTCTCAGATGCTGAATTGCCATACTGCTGCTCTATGTATTTGAACACATAAGTAACAGAACCAATATGGCTGCTGGCTTGTAGCAGTGTCAAAAATAGTGTTAAAACATACAAGGGATTGGTAAGGATGCTTTTCAAGGACTGGAGGAAACCTATAAAAACATCAAAAGAAAGAAAATATAATGCAGCTTAAATATACATAAATATCTTAATCTGGTAAATATAATTTATATGACTTAAAATTCCATAAATATATAGCACAAAAGTCAGAATACTCTGCAATTCTACTGCCAGCAGTTTTCTTAAAATATATTGCTTCCATTCTTTCCTTACGTACATTCATATTTTTATGAATAAACTAAATAAAATGAACTATTTATTTTGTTCATTTTATTCCCAAGTAGGATCAAGCATACATGCTGTTTGTTGTAGCAAGTTGCTTATTCACTTCATATTTGACTAATAGCACTCTACTATACAACTGCATACATGTTAGTTCATTTATTCATTTGTTTAACAAATGTTTGGGTTTTGATTGGGTACCAGGTAATATGCTAGGCACTGAAGGAACAAAAGCTAATGAAATGTCTCTTATTTATTAGCATTTAATAATATAATGATTATATTAATAATATAATTAGTAAGTAGAAATTTACCTTAAAAATAGTATGAACCCAAAGCTCACAAAAATAGAATACTAAGGTTCAAAATGTAAGTTTAATTTAGTGCCAGGACTCAAAACTCTTTTTCTGGTATATAGTGTCTACCATAAAATACTGCCTCAATAATTCTGGCAGTATTAACAATCACCTTTATTAAAGAGATATTGTGTCTCAAATGACATTTTGACAACAGTAGGCAAAAACCCCTGCCTATAGACAGGAGTGTAACAAATCCATAATTTCTATACCTAGCAAGAATTATGTGATTTCAGTCTGTGATCACCAGGTTAACCAGCTGCAATGGGAGGTAAAGTGAAAAGAACTACTTAGGAAAACAGTGGGAAGTATCAAAGTCTAGCAAGACTGAACAAGATGTCGTTCTGGAGAGATGGATGGTATGGACTTTGAAAGATCTTGTGCTGTAGAACTCTAAAGGTTTCCATCAAGCATGGTCAGAATCAAACCTTCTATCCAATGGTAATTAAGAAATAGCTTCATCTGCTTATGACAATAAGAAAAAAGATTAGGGCAGAGGACTTAGAAGAGGGAAGAAGAAGATGTATGGAAATATATAGCAGGAATAAATAATATTTAAAATTATTAGGTAAAAATGGTAAACTTTGCTCATGGGACTCCCCAGTCAGGAAGAACCATTGACTTGTGAGGCATTCTATGTGAGTTGTGATATTTGATCAAAAGAAATAAGACATATAGGTTCTGCAAATCATTGAATTTTTGAGGTGACTGACAACTTGGACATCATTTGTACTTCTACATAATCATGATCCATTATGTAACCTCAATAACTTGATCAATAAACAATGCAAGTGACATTAAGCTGATTATTTCAGAAAGAAATTGCTCCATTTTTGGTTGATTCTCCATGTTTACAAATTGTTTCTTTAATGAACTGAAAGATTTATTTCTTTCTAATCAATTAGTCTTATTTCTGTTCAAATTAGATATATAATTTTTCTAAATAAAACTTCTTAGTTATTTCACCTGTTCCCAGCAGCACATATGAAGGACCTCTTTGCTATCTCATGTTGGTCACTATCTTGCAAACACAGTTGATAATACAGATGATGTTAACAATTGTTCTAATTTTGTATTTTCATTATCCTCTCCATTCTTTCTGGGCTTACAGTCAACCATGTTCTTTACAGGTTTAAATAATCAACTACTTTTAATGGGTTTAATTTGCTGCAGTATGAAAATAGCATAAATTGGATGAAAATTCAATGGGATGCTATTTTTATTGTGCATATTAATTTCAAAAACCTCTTCAGTCATGTGCTGGTAAATGTTTAACAACGGATTCATGGGAGCACAATGCCTGATTTGAGTATTTCCCAATTTTGGTAGTAAGTGGTGGTAACTTCTCCCACTTGGCCAATTTCAAGTTACCAATGTTGTCGAAAACTTAAATCTCTGATGAGCCCATACAAGTAACACCACTGCCTTTAGATTAGAGCGATGGGGAGGAGAAAGTAACAATAAAAGGAGTAGGTGGAAGAACTAATGAGAGGGAGCACTTGGGCTCCACCAACCTCTAAGGTCACTTCAGCTTTAACTTGAAAAGTTGCCAAGGGCTCAGGTGTTGCTCTGCTTTGACTCTTCCTGCTCCACCATTGCTGTGTGATCTGAAAACTGCACTGTTATCATCTCATTGTTTCAATCATCTTGCTCTGACTGCTGCTGGATCAATAACAGATTAGTGCTCCTAAATTGTTCTCTATTAGTCTTTGGCAGCTTATGTTGGAAAGGAAAGTCACCATCCTCTACTATGGAGGATTCTTCTTTATATGACTGACTCCAATCCTCTTTGCTACTACTCGTTTCTACTTCATTTTGAATATTTAGGTAAGCAATGTTTTCTATATAAGTACCAAGAAGACCATCTTATTCTAATTATCTAGAAAGAAACTTGATCTAATTTCCTTCTGCATACTCCATGTCTCCACCTAAGTATAAAGTTGCCCAATTTATAGGCACTCGGAATTCCTTATATAGGCACTATATGGCTGTTGCCTATATTCTTGTTACAACCTCACTGTATTTAAATACTTGAAAAACAGAGGCAATATTCTATTATCAGGGCATAATATGATTCCTGGTACCATTTGTGAAGCAAAGAAAGGAAGGAAGGGAGGGAAATAAAGAAGGGAAAAAAGGAAAAGAGAGAAAGGAGGAAGGAAGCGAGAGAGAAAGCAAGAAAGAAAAAGAGAGAGAGTCCTTTTAACTCATAATTTGTACTAAATAATTTGGAAATGACTACATACTTTTTGGTTTACTAATAATAGATAGTTTTTTAACCTTTCTGGTTTCTCCTTGCTAAAGACCACAGCCTAATCCTCTTCTCTACAGAGATGATACGTGTTCAGAAAATATTATGAAGTTTTTTAGTAGGAATCTTAGAAGACTAATCCAGCCAAATTTAGTACAGAAGAACATTCGCTTTAGATGGTTTGAGTGTGACGTTATTTTTGAATATTTACCTCTCTCTTTCACTGGGATTAATAACTCCAAACTGACTATAAATGTGAAATACTTACCAGTTATAGTGTCAGTAACATTTTGCCCAGTCTTGGTCAAACTAGCCATTTGACTCTTTTCTTCATTTTTCATAGGCAAAGATATTGAGGATGCTGAAGCTTTTTTCTCCTTATTTGGTTTATCCAAAGTTTTGGGCAAGAAAAAGAATGGTATAGAAGAAATAATGGATATTAGTCCAGCCGCAAGGAAACCAAGCCACCAAGCACCAACCCAACGAGAGTCCTTAGGAGTTATTCTGATAGTGCCTAGAATAGAGAATTAGAAAAAGCCAGTCAAAAATCATTTTGAAGTGCAAGAATTTCTGGGAAATATTGGTAATAATTGCTGTACTTCACAGATGGAGAAAGTAGATGATGTTTCATCCATTCTGAGACAATGTTTTCTTTTTTTCACACATTTTCAATTTTGAAATAAGGGTAAGTCTAACGTTTAAGGACATCTTACAATTGCTCCTGTCTAGGAATCAGTCACGACACTGTTGTCATTGATGGAGACTGTGTGAACTCGGTGGCTTTTGTGTTGACATGACTGAACATCTGTCCTTATGGAACAATTAAAGCCTGCAAACTATTTAAGGGCCAACTTTGGAATTCCTTGGTGGCTCAGTATAAAGAATCCAACTGCCAGTGGAGGAGACACAAGGGATGGCAGGTTCTATTCCTGGGTTGGAAAGATCCCCTGGAGTAGAAAATGGCAGCCCACTCCAGTATTCCTACCTAGAAAATTTCATGGACACAGGAACTTGGTGGGCTGAAGTTTATGGGATCACAGAGTTGGACATGACTGAGCATCACAACGATAGCAATATGGAAGGCATGAATCCTCACTGTCTGAAAACTTATATTGGCATCATCTTCTGAGGTCAAGAAATCACCAGCAATGAAACTTACAGCAGTCTGCAAGAAAGTCCCAGAGCTAATAGTAAGGTTCCTGCCCCACTACTAGAACCTGCATTTCCAACTCTTTGACAGCACAGAGGATGATAATGGTGAAGATATATACATACTGAAACTCCGAGTTCAAAATCTGAACTCAAAATTTTAGGGAAAATTTAACCATTTTATTTCAATAATATTTTCCCTTAAAGCTGTGTGAGTGATATGTATGTGCTATATTTGTGTGTGTTAGCCACTCAGCTGTGCCTGACTCTTTGCGATCCCATGGATTGTAGCCTGCCAGGCTGCTCTGTCCATGGAATTTTTCAGGCAACAATATCAGAGTGGGTTGCCTTCTCCAGGGGATCTTCCTGACCCAAGGATCAAACCAAAGAGACCCAAGGGTCTCTCGCATAGCAGGCAGATTCTTTACCTTCTGAGCACCAGGGAGGTCCATGTGCTGTATCTAAACAAGTATAAATGAACTGTTTCAGTGAGTATAAAGTAAAAATTCTAATAAGGAAGTACCACACACACAAACACACCCTAGAAATTTGAAGCACAAGAATGGTGTTGTTACTCTTTGATCTATAAGAAAAACTCTTTAACATGAGAAAACATTGAATTGATATAGAGAAGTAAATTATTCATTCTATTTATTGAAGTGGTTTTAAACTATGCATAGATCTGAGTTTAAAATTGATTTGCATGTTCATATTATTTCATAATCAGCAACTCTGGTAGACTTTAGAAATGATTGGTAAAATCAGAGACTCCATCTATATGCCAAGTACTTATTCATCATCTGTCAGAAATGTCACTTTGGTAACATTTTTTTTTTTTTTTTGCGCTCTATCCCTGGTCTACACAAAAGAACTAGAGATCATAACCTGTCTAGACACAGCCTTCTGAAGTGTTCTCCTTGGCTCACACACTATCATAAAAATTGGAAGATTCTACATGAAAGTCTGTATTTCTAGATTTTCTTAAAAACCAATCAGTAGATTTTGTCAATGCTGGATCCTGATTTCTGCATGAAAAGGATAGGTTGAGCCTGAGTAATAAATTCATTTTCAACTGTGTTCAGAGGGTAGTTCACCACTACCAGTTCTTACAAGTTTAACCATCAGACTTAACACTCTTTATTCACTTGTTATCTTGTTGGCTCCTTTGGCATTGGAGCTCGCCAGTGTGCACTTCATATGTTTATATCACACCCATGACTGACTAAGAGAAGGTGTAATTAAGTCTTGACATGCAGTGGTAGAAATGGGATTACCATGTGTCTAAAACACTATGAGTAGTAATTTCTGACTATAGAGAAGAGGTTACAAAACTATAATTCCAAAGATTTTAATAACCATTTATTCCTAGGTTCCTGGTGGTAAAAACAATGATGAACCTGGAAGTGAATGAATAGAAACATAGAATATGATTCACACATCCAAAATAGAAGACATAACATATTCCATCAGGTCCACATTTTAGTTTTATATTAAAATACTTGCAAGACTGTGGTTATCATTGGACTGCTGTGAAGTCCCCTCCATGCAGCCCTGGTGCAAATCTGATTTGAAAATCTGATTTGCTTATTTCCAAATGCTAATTACTTATTATATGTCAATGCAGACACTATATTGTTATGTTCTAAAAGAGATGGCATATCGGTGTACGAATATTTGTGGCTCATTGTGATAAAGACTACAGTAAAGACCTGCTCTTGGTGATTAACAGGGGTGTTTAACTTTTGGTGCCAGTAGAACATGGTGAAGTAAGGCTTCTCTGAAGAGGAGCCACATTTTAGAAGAGACTTTAAACTATGTAGATAGAGAGGGTTTTCTAAGAAATGCAGGTAAGTGACATCAGAAGGCCTACTGAGAGACCTGCAATTAATTTGCAATATTTTGGATGAAGTCATGTTAAGTTTCTTAAATTTTCTTATTTTGTGCTTAGCTGTAAAAGCCTGATTTAGATAGCTATGTGTGTGCTTAACTGTGTCAGACTCTGTGGCCCCATGGACTGTAGGTCCCCAGGCTCCTCTGTCTATGGAGTTTTCCAGGCAAGAACACTGGAGTGGGTTGCCATTTCTTACTCCAAGGGATCTTCTTGACCCAAGGATTGAACCAGCATCTCTTACATCTCCTGCACTGGCAGGCAGATTCCTTACTACTGGCACCACTTGATGTTGACAGGAGATGTATTTTATTTTTATTATAGATATTAACACATTTCCTGTTTGTAACTTTTGATGATTAGTCTGCTAAAAGCCACTGAAAGAATGAATTCACTTATTTGGAAGAATGCTGTCATGTACTTCAAAAGCATTATCATGTTACCTTGTTCTGAGAGTACTTACTCAGATCCACGTATCCAATATCCACATACATTTTAGAAAACTGAGATACCAGTACAAAGCCAATGATTGGACCAATCATTGTTACTGCAAGCAAATTACCTAAAAACATAAAACATTTTTATCAAATGCCAATAATACATGGTTCTTATTAAATTTTTAAAAGTAATATTACTTAATATATTTCTCCAAATAAATTTTTCATTAAATAAAAGAATGAGTTGAGGAGCAGTGTTATTGCAAGTTACACCCAGGGAAAGTAACCATAAAATCTACTATTTTCTGTACATTACCTAAATACAAAGAAGAATGTCCTTCTTCAGCAAAATCATCAATGTAAGAAATCCCCAAGGGGCCAATAGGGGTTTCCCCAATTCCACGAAGCATATTACCCATGAGAACATATATCCACATATATGACCCAGAATCCTTTTCCCAACCTACATAGACAAGAAGATGCTTTATTTTAGACATTAATCTTAGCATTCCTATCAAAAACTCAACTAACGTAACTCTTTAATTATTCCATTTAAAGTGTTTTGTTCTTTTCTAATTATAAGAATGGTTTATAGTCACATTACAGAATTTGACAATATAGAGAAACACAAAGAAAACAAGTAAAATGATCTGTAATCCCATCACACAGAGAGCCACTTCTGATGTTTACTTATATCTTTCACATTTTTAGTGAACACAAAAATATGCATAATATTCTTTATGTTCTTATAGCAGGATTTTAATGACTGCATCATAGTGTGCTGAATGTTTCATCATTTCTTTAATCAATCTCTTTCCTTGTTTGCTGTGTTTAGCTGCTGAGTCATGTCTGAGTCTTTTGCAACCCCATGGACTGTAGCCCACTAGGCTCTACTGTCATGGGATTTCCCAGGCAAGAGTAGTGGAGTGCCATGGGATGCCATGATTATAATGATAAATAAATCTTTCTGTATATTCCTGATTATTTCCTTTAAGATAAAGCAATAAAAGTACAATTGCTGATTTAAGCAGATATGCATATTTTTGCCCTTTACCATCTTAAAAATTAACCTCCAAAAGATTAATTTATACACTCTCTATAATACATAAAATGTGGCTTTCCCCTCTACCTCATTTCTTTTTATTTTTAATCTTTTCCTATCTAATAGGTAGCAAAATCTTTAACTAGTACTATAATAAAAGGGATTTGTGTTTTAGTAGGTAAATAATCTTTAATTTGTATAATAATTTGCATTTTTCATAAAGAGTAAAATTACATTTAAATATATTCATGCCACATCCTCTTCTTTTACATTAGTTGCCTATTTTCTTTGCCAATTTCATATCAAAATATTTCTTTTTTCTTATTGCTTCTAAAAGCTTTTTATATATTAACAATGAATTTTGTCTTATATACATGAAAATGTTTTCCCTGTTGTTTTTAAATTAACTTTGCTAATATATAATATAATAGTTTTTTATAGATGTAATATAATTGTTAAATTTTAGAATCTTTATTTGTGACAGTAATATTCAATAGTGTGAGTTCAATTCTTACCTTTTTCCACGACCTCCAATGATGTTCTATTGGGTAACAAACTTTGGTTAATCGAACAAGTTGGTAAATTTAATGTTGAATTCTCTGATGGATTAAAAGTGGTGTCTTTAGAATACCTGTAACTGTAAGAACATCATTATATTTACTGAATAGTTTTACTTTTCCCAGAAATGCAGAGGAATTTCCCCCTTTAACTGTACCATTCTCTTCTCCAAATTATCAGGATACTCTTTATCAGTTTCCCAGCCTATATGTTAGGAGAAATGATAGGTAAAAGTAAAATAGAATTGTTCGCTAAGACATATCATGCAATAATCCCCAGGCAAGGTGGATTATCACATTATTGTCATCCTAAGAATTCTTATATTCTGGTCAATGCATGAAATATCTTGGTTTCAAGTTTTTAAAAAAATTGCTAAGTGCATTTATTCATCCCTTTGAATTATCTTCAAAGATGGTTACAATCTAAACTTTCAAATTTAATTTACAATCATACTGATTCACCTGCATTTTCTATCAATAATTTACCTGAATTTCTTTCATGGACACACACACACACACACACACAGATCATATGCCTGATTCCTCAAAACTTAGTTTAAAAAGTTCTAGTCTATTTCAATTTGATAAGGAAGAACTTAATTAGAACAACAGAGATGGACCTACTTTTGAACTGTGAGGGAGAGGGAGAGGGTGGGATGATTTGGGAGAATGGCATCAAAACATGCATACTATCATGTAGAAACAAAACGCCAGTCTATGTTTGATACAGGATACAGGATGCTTGGGGCTGGTGCACAGGGATGATGCAGAGAGATGATATGGGGTGGGAAGTGGGAGGGGGATTCAGGATTGGGAGCTCGTATACACCCGTGGCAGATCCATGCCAATGTATGGCAAAACCAATACAGTATTGTAAAGTAAAATAAAGTAAAATAAATTAAAAAAAATACATGAATGGATGTAAAGGTATTGTGCTTAGTAAAATAAGTCAGGCAGAGAAAGACAAAGATTGTATGTTTTCACTTATATGTGGAACCTAAAAAAATAAAGAGAACATATATAACAAAGCAGAAACGGACTCAAAGACACAGAGAACAAATTAATGGTTACGAGTGGGAAGAGGATTGGGGGAAGAGAGAGTAAATAGGTTAAAGGGATTAGAGGTACAAACAACTAGGTGCAAAAGAAATAAGATATTAAGATGTGATGTACAACACAGGGAATATAGCCAGCATTTTATAACTATAAGTGGAGTATAATCTATAAAAATAATAAATCTCTATGTTATGCACCTATTACTATTATAATTCATCCATTATACCTCAATAAACAATATAAATGAAAAATACTGAGGTACCCTGTGAGTTCCAAGGGCAACCTACTGTATGCCAGGCATTATGTGCAACTCCAAATCACTAGAAATAAAACACACAACTTTTGTTATAAAAATATCTTACATCCTCTAAGATAAACGTATATGATGAAAGATACAAAAATGTTAATATGTCAGGTCCTGAGTTGTTGAAAGGAAAGAGAGATGATCAACTTTGCTTGGATATTCAGAAGGGTGTGGATTAGAGAAAACTTCAGATAGAAAGGAATTTAACAAGTAGACAAAGAAGGAAAAACACTCAAAGCTGTAGAAACACTATGAACAAAAGTATGACCTATTATGGCACATGTGGAAAACTCCAGACCTATAATGCGGTCCTCAACCATGGGAAGCCGTATAAAATGAAACTGGGAAGACAGTCAAGGTCAAATCAATGAGTTATCTGTATATGCAAATGAACCAAGATATTAATTTTTAGGCAAGAGACTTTCAATACTTTATACCAACAGTGAGAAATATATTTTGCATCACAATCACAATACATACATATCCACACACACACACACATTTATCAAACCAAAAAGAAAGTTTCACAGAATAACTGTTTTATTCTATTCTGTTCTATTCTATTCTATTCTATCATATTAAAAAAAATTGTCGGTGTCAATAATCTGAATTGATTTATTTATTGACAAGTTTTTCAGGATCTGAATTTTGAAAAACACTGTTCTAGGATATTGGGAGTTTTATGTAGGAGTAAAATAATAAGATTTTTGTTTTTAAGATGAACACCATAGTACTTCCTTGCTGGTCCAGTGGTTAAGACTCCGAGCTCTCAATGCAGGGGGCCTGGGTTTGGTCTTTGGTCAAGGAACTGGATTTCACATATTGCAACTAAAGATTCTGCATACTGCAATGAATATTAAAGATCCCATGTGCTGCAATAAGACCCACTGCAGCCAAATAAATAATTTTTTAAAATAAAAATTACAAAAAGTAAAATGAATACTGTAGTATAGAATGTGAGTTACAATGAAGTCGGGATGGGATGCAGAAAGTCCAGGCCAGAGATGATGGGAAAGAAAAAAGGGACAACTTTGACATATAGGAGGTAAGAAAAAGCAAGATTTGGTGACCACCGGTCATGTGTACTGAAACAAAGAATAAGTCTAAGATGAGATCCTTGACTTTGGTTTGAATCTCTCTGTGGATAAATGAATCACTGCTGAAAGAGTGAATGTGAAAAATCTGAGCTGGTTTTGGCACAGAGATAAATTCAGTTCTGAATATATGGGTGGAAAATGTTTGTAGGATGTTAGGCTGGAGATACCCATGAGGTGGTTGATTATATAACTCTTGAGTATAAGATAAACTCACTGTACAGTGATAGTTGCATTTAATGCATGTACTCGACAGAAATCATGTAGAGTGTAAAGTGCAGAAGATTGGTAAGGGAACTTAGGCAAGACTGACCCTATGGCATCAGAAGCAGAAGGAAAGGGTGGGTATGATGGAAAAGCCAAAAGGAGGAAATAAATCAAGAGGGAATAAGATGATGGAAATGAGAAGGAACAGTACCAGGAAGAAGAAAGGCCTTATGAAAATCAAATATAGTAATTAATTAATAACAAAAAAGCATGGTTGTTGGCTTTGATAATGAGTAAGGTATTTATATCTTTAGCAGAAACTGCTCATTGGCTCTCAGTATCCATTATTCTCCCCTTTCTATGGTAACAGAATCTAGGATCTTTAGCTGGGAAATATATGCCTGAAATAAAGTCTATTTTTTCCCGAGAACTTTATATCTAGATGTGAGCTGTAACAAAGTTCTGGCCAGCTTGAAGCCAGTAGAAGCGTTATGCTTCTGAAGATATTCCTTAAGCCTCAGCCTGTGTGAGTTCTGTTTCTTCTGCTTCTTCCCTTCTTCTGTCCTGTTGTAAGGAACAACACTGCCACAACTTACACCATGAAGCCAAGGCCAGTCAAAGCCTAGGTTGCTACATTAACTTTTTATGTAAAAAATAAGCTCCTATCTTATTTAAGCCATCACTATTTTTTTTTTTTTGTCATCAGTATCTGACTCTAATTAAAACTACGCAGAGACTTAGGTAGAAGACTGAGATGGTAGTGGGAAAATCCATACTGCAGTGAGTTGAGTGGGGAAGTTGTGAGAAGCTTTTGGCAGGAAAGAGGTCTCTGCAGGAGGTCCCTTTGTCTCTTCACTTTAGCAAAACTACACTGTAACTAACTTTTAATCAGGCACCCCCGTGTGCTCCTCAACCTCTAGCCAAAGCACACCTTTCAAATGATTTGATCACACAATATCTTACCTTAACTGCCTATTCCTTCCGCAGATCAAAGAAGTAAAAATGAAGAAGTAATTAGTCAATCAATCAATTAAGTAATCATCTATTAAGTAATTAATAGATGACCAGATCTCTTTCCTAGCTTTCCCTTCAGTGAACAAACTGTGTGAACAATGTAGCATCTAAAGAAAGATCACAAGAGGTTGACAAGCCTGCCCACCGTGGGGCATGGTAAGGACTTTGACACTCTATCTCAATGATTAACAGATCTCTCCTGTTTTCCCTTCAAAAACTTTTATGGCTAAACAGAATCATGGGAATTGATTTTGGGGGGATAGGAGTCCATCTTCTCCCCCAGATTGTTTACATTCTGATTAAAAGCAAAGTTTCCTTTCTGCCAACAATTGTCTCTCAGATATTAATTTTTGAGTGGTGAGCAGTTGGACCTGAGGTCAGTAAATAAAGCCTTATTAAATAGTATCAAAATCTTGTAGGCAAAGACATAAAATATATGTTATATTAAAAGTTACAAAAAGCTTATTTATTTTCTATGAAACTGCACCTGATTTATTGCTATTCTTATTTCAATATCAATGAGAGCCACGGTAGATAAAACAATGAGTTAATTATTATATAGAAAATATAATCCATTTTTATACATGCTTAGTGGACATTCTTCTTAAGGGGAATACTTATTTAAACATAAAAAATAAAATTCTATGATTAATTTACAAGGAAATGATCATTGATAGCATAGAGCCACTTACTATCCCATGAAGAAATGTGGTAAAGCAGTCAAAATACTTCCAGTTCCCATAACAATGCAACCAATTCCAATTAGCTTTGGTCTGTGTAATTTGGCTCCAAAGTAACTCACAAATACAATCACAAGCAAATTTCCTACAAAGAGAACAAAATTATTTTTTTTATGATTCATTATAGCAAACAGTAACTGAGTCCATATTTGTGTCCAAGAGAATAGAAAGCCCAGAATGGATACAAATAAAGCATAAGTATAGTATGTGTATGCTAAGTTGCTTTGGTCGTGTTGGTCTGTTTGCAATGCTATGAATTGTAGCCCATCAGGCTCTGTCTCAATGGGATTCTCCAGGCAAGAATATCGGAGTGGGTTGCCATGCCCTCTTCCAGGGATCAAACCTGCATTTCTTAGGTCTCCTACATTGCCAAGTGAATTCTTTACTACTAGCACCACCTGGGAAGCCCATAAGATGTGGTACCTTTCCTCAAAGATCTGGTAATCTAATTAGGATAATACTCATTTACCTTAGGCTGCTCACTATACAGTTGTATGGTATTAATAATAAATAGACTTGACTTTAGATAAGAGTGAAAGGACTTGAATTACTTGGTGATATGAGTGAAGCAAAATTTTATGAAGAATTTGGAGTTGAGTTGGTTGTATTGGAATGGAGAAAAATGGACAAACTTACTTGAGGAAAGATATTTACTCAATGCATTTTTCATTCACTTTTAGCATTCTTTAAATTCCTATTAAGTACCTTCCATGGTCCTAGAAGCCAGAAGTATAAGAAAAGAATAAACACTGTATGGTATCTGCTCTAAAAGAATGTACATACCATTGACAAGAGTAGATAAATGAACAGAGGGTTCAGTCCCTGGTGAGGAATTGGGATCTCACATAGATCATGGCATGGCCAAAGGAAAAGAGCATACTTGTAAAAAATGTATGTAATTTATACAACAGACATAAATTTTGAAAGGAAAATGGGCAAAGGCATTCAGCAACCGGTTCATAAAATAAGAGAAATAATTCAATTTCTCAATAGTTCAATTGCTCAGTAATTATATAAAATCTCATGAGTATTGGAAAAATAAAAATCAAAATGAAGACAACAAAGCAATATACTCAATGTTCTTAAAAAACAAACAAACAACTTTAATCCCCAGTTCTATATCTTGTTAAACAGTCTGCCCATTTTCCTTTTCCCCCACTTTTTAATGGTTTGAAGGGACTCAAAGTTTATGTCTGTTTTATCGACTACATATTTTTTTTACGAGTATGCTCTTTTTCTTTGGCCATGGCATACTCTGTCAGGGGACGTTCAACTTTAAGGGATTCAGTATGTTGTTTTCTTCCTTTGTGAGCTGTTTCTCAAGGACTCTCTGTTCCTTACCAGTTCCTGGATAACAGGGATGAGCAGAGCTACACGCAGTTCTCAGGACTGAGATCATGGGAAAGAGCACCTGCTTGGATTCCCTTCAGTGACTCCCTTCAGTGACCTTTTAGGACTATCCATTTTGTCGCAACTGGTGGAATTTCATTCTTTTTAATGGCTGAGTAATCATTTTATTGCAGACATATAAGCATGTGTTTCTGCAAATAAAGTACCCTTGTTTCACTCGAGACTTGTGTCCCCTGCGTCCTTCTTCTCGTCGACTCCAGTCCCCAGGTCCTGGTCTACAAAGATCGTGACAATTGGTGCCTGAACAGGGACCTGGTGAACGCCCTTGGCAAGCGGACGGAATGACTGTTAGGACCTACAGAGGTTGGTAATTGAGGGGTTATGGGACAAACGGCTGGAAAGCCCCACCGCTTTTCTACTTTACTTCAACATTTATTTAAGGTTCAAGGACTTTTGGTTTCACATCAACAGATAGAGGCTTGTCTCCAAACAGTGGTTGTATATAGTCCTTGGTTCCCTGATGAAGACAGTTTCAATTTAAAAATTTGGAACTGGGTTAAAAAAAAAAAAAAGTTGAAGGAGCTGCAAGACTGGGAGAAAATATTCCAATAGATTTCTGGCCCTTGTCGGCCCTCATTAAAAGTCATGATCTTGCCATTTCAAGACAATTCTAGCCCCCCTGATATTCGTCAACAAGCAGAACGCTCAATATACGAATATAAATTAGATGATGAGACTACAAAAGGCCAAATTAGAACAACATAAAATGTTTCAGAACTTTCCCACCATCCCTGCTCCGGCTGTCCCAAGCGCTCCTCCTCTTGTAACAGGCATGAAACAGAAGGTCCCCTCGATTTGAGCACAAGATGAATCTGATGAAGATTCTTCTGATGCTCTCTTTGACACTAAAGTCAACAATGCTTTTTGTGATGACACTGATAAGCCCCTAACACACACTCATATTTATGAAAACAGACAATCCACTCATTCTCCTTCACGATGAAGACTTTCTGATTTACTGGCTTTGCAATCTCGAGTCTATGAGGCTGATGATCTTTTTGCCTTTCCTGTGTTAAAAAAATGTTAATGCTCAAAGACAACTAATACCTCAATATGAAGACATTGATTTTTCTCACATGCAACAAATGAAAAAGCTGTAACTATATAGGCCCTCATTTGCTTTTTACTAAAAAACTTCTAAATGCTATGACATCTTCTATTAAAATTTTTATTCCTTATGATTGACAAATTTTGATAAAAGCTTTTCTTAAACCTAAAAAATATCTTCAATAGATAATGTGGTTTCATGATGTGGCCCGAGATTTTGTCAATTCTAATACTCAAGCTGGCACTCCCCCAAACCAAATTACTTTAAAAATGTTAACCGGTATGGGACAATTTGATCTGGTGGAAGCTCAGATACTATGCCCTCCTTTGTTATGTGAAAAATCGAAAGAAGTTGCCCTTAAAGCTTGAGATCAAATTACTCCTCAAAGAGAACCTAAAGGTAGCTACACAAAGATATTACAAGGGCCTAATGAAGCCTATGCTGATTTTTTAGCTAGACTGAGAGTTGCTATCTTCCAGAGGTGTCGAAGAGGAAGCCAAAGTGCAAATAGAAAAGCTGCTTACTTATATATGAAAATGCGAATCAGAAACGTCAGAGAGCCATCGCTCCAATTCATGAGACCAGAAATGTTATTGATTATTTAAAGGCTTATTGCAACTTAGGATCAAAAACTCAAAAAATGCAAATGTTAGCTGAAACAATTACTGCTACCTTTAAAAAGAAAAATGAAAGGTGTTTTGCTTGTGGGGATAAGAGCCATTTAAAACAGGATTGCCCTAAAACACACACACACACACACACACACACACACACACACACACACAATTAAAACTATTAAAAAACCTCCAGGAGTCTGCCCTTGTTGTCGTAAGGAGGTACATTGGGCTTAAAAATGGTGATCTATATACGATATTGAAAAAAAAAAACCCTATTTCAAAAAACTCAAAGATGGGGACTCCCCGGGTCCCCATCAACAAAAACCAGGGACAAACTCCATCTTTTCCCTCAAACCCTCAACATCTGACAGTGCTACCATCGATATACCAGCCCTAAACGATTTTCTTCTTTTTCCTCAAGCAGTCCCTTCTAGAATACATACCGGACTTTATGGATCCCTACCCCCACAAAACTTCAGCCTTATATGGGGCAATCTAGTCTGATTTCTAAAGAAATTACTGTTCAATCTGAAATAATTGATTCAGATTATAAGGAAAAAAATTAAATTATGATGTCATCTCAGATACTGAGACAATTCAAAAAGGGGGACAAAATTGCCCAATTACTTCTTTTACCTTACATTTCTATTAACTCCTCTAATGATATATGGACAGAAGGATTTGGTAATACAGATCAAAAGCAATCCTTATGGACATCAGTTCAGTTCAGTTCAGAACAGTTCAGTCGCTCAGTCGTGTCCGACTCTTTGCGACCCCATGAATCGCAGCACACCAGGCCTCCCTGTCCATCAACAACTCCCAGAGTTCACTCAGACTCACGTCCATCGAGTCCATGATGCCATCCAGACATCTCATCCTCTGTTGTCCCCTTCTCCTCCTGCTCCCAATCCCTCCCAGCATCAGAGTCTTTTCCAATGAGTCAACTCTTCGCATGAGGTGGCCAAAATACTGGAGCTTCAGCTTTAGCATCATTCCTTCCAAAGAAATCCCAGGGCTGATCTCCTTCAGAATGGACTGGTTGGATCTCCTTGAAGTCGAAGGGACCCTCAAGAGTCTTCTCCAACACCACAGTTCAAACGCATCAATTCTTCCGCGGTCAGCCTTCTTCACAGTCCAACTCTCACATCCATACATGACCACAGGAAAAACCATAGCCTTGACTAGACGGACCTTAGTCGGCAAAGTGATGTCTCTGCTTTAAAATATACTATCTAGGTTGGTCATAACTTTTCTTCCAAGGAGTAAGCGTCTTTCAATTTCATGGCTGCAGTCATCATCTGCAGTGATTTTGGAGCCCCCAAAAATAAAGTCTGATACTGTTTCCATTGTTTCCGCGTCTATTTCCCATGAAGTGATGGGACCGGATGCCATGATCTTCATTTTCTAAATGTTGAGCTTTAAACCGACTTTTTCACTCTCCTCTTTCACTTTCATCAAGAGGCTTTTTAGTTCCTCTTCCCTTTCTGCCATAAGGGTGGTGTCATCTGCATATCTGAGGTTATTGAGATTTCTCCTGGCAATCTTGATTCCAGCTTGTGTTTCTTCCAGCCCAGCATTTCTCATGATGTACTCTGCATATAAGTTAAATAAGCAGGGTGACAATATACAGCCTTGACGTACTCCTTCTCCTATTTGGAACCAGTCTGTTGTTCCATGTCCAGTTCTAACTGTTGTTTCCTGACCTGCATACAGATTTCTCAAGAGGCAGGTCAGGTGGTCTGGTATTCCCATCTCTTTCAGAATTTTCCACAGTTTGTTGTGATCCACACAGTCAAAGGCTTTGGCATAGTCAATAAAGCAGAAATAGATGTTTTTCTGGAAGTCTCTTGCTTTTTCCATGATCCAGCGGATGTTGGCAATTTGATCTCTGGTTCCTCTGCCTTTTCTAAAACCAGATTAAACATCAGGGAGTTCATGGTTCACGTATTGCTAAAGTCTGTCTTGGAGAATTTCGAGCATTACTATGTATGACCAAATATAAATATCAAAATTAATGACAAAATATTTTCTGGTCTTCTTGATACTGGATCCAATATTACCATTATTTCCAAACATTTATGGCCTAAATCTTGGCCTATACAGAGAATTTCTTGCCAAATTGCAGGAGTTTCTCAAAGCAAAGTACAAGAGGTTTATCAAAGTGTCCAAATATATCCATGTGAGGGACCAGAAGGCCAGCCTACAACATTAAAACCTTATGATAGATGCACCCCTTAATTTAATAGAAAGAGATTTACTCATACAATGACAAACTCAGATATATATTCCACATTTTTCCTAGGAGCCACTGCTCATTTAACAAACAATACAATTATTAAAATAACTTAGAAAAATGATGAGCCTATTTAGACAGAGCAATGGCCCTTTACAAAAGAGAGATTAGAGGCACAGAAGAACTGTATAAAAAATATATTCACAACCCAGATAATCACGATGGTGTGATCACTAATCTAGAGCCAGTCATCTTGGAATGTGAAGTCAAGTGGGCCTTAGAAAGCATCACTATGAACAAAGCTAGTGGAGGTGATGGAATTCCAGTTGAGCTATTTCAAATCCTGAAAGATGATGCTGTGAAAGTGCTGCACTCAATATGCCAGCACATTTGGAAAACTCAGCAGTGGCCACAGGACTGGAAAAGGTCAGTTTTCATTCCAATCCCAAAGAAAGGCAATGCCAAAGAATGTTCAAACTACCACACAATTGCGCTCATCTCACATGCTAGTAAAGTAATGCTCAAAATTATTGAAGCCAGGCTTCAGCAATACATGAACCATGAACTTCCTGATGTTCAAGCTGGTTTTAGAAAAGGCAGAGGAACCAGAGATCAAATTGCCAACATCCGCTGGATCATGGAAAAAGCAAGAGACTTCCAGAAAAACATCTATTTCTGCTTTATTGACTATGCCAAAGCCTTTGACTGTGTGGATCACAAGAAACTGTGGAAAATTCTGAAAGAGATGGGAATACCAGACCACCTGACCTGCCTCTTGAGAAATCTGTATGCAGGTCAGGAAACAACAGTTAGAACTGGACATGGAACAACAGACTGGTTCCAAATAGGAAAAGGAGTACGTCAAGGCTGTATATTGTCACCCTGCTTATTTAACTTATATGCAGAGTACATCATGAGAAATGCTGGGCTGGAAGAAACACAAGCTGGAATCAAGATTGCCAGGAGAAATCTCAATAACCTCAGATATGCAGATGACACCACCCTTATGGCAGAAAGGGAAGAGGAACTAAAAAGCCTCTTGATGAAAGTGAAAGAGGAGAGTGAAAAAGTCGGTTTAAAGCTCAACATTCAGAAAATGAAGATCATGGCATCCGGTCCCATCACTTCATGGGAAATAGACGCGGAAACAATGGAAACAGTATCAGACTTTATTTTTGGGGGCTCCAAAATCACTGCAGATGATGACTGCAGCCATGAAATTGAAAGACGCTTACTCCTTGGAAGAAAAGTTATGACCAACCTAGATAGTATATTTTAAAGCAGAGACATCACTTTGCCGACTAAGGTCCGTCTAGTCAAGGCTATGGTTTTTCCTGTGGTCATGTATGGATGTGAGAGTTGGACTGTGAAGAAGGCTGACCGCGGAAGAATTGATGCGTTTGAACTGTGGTGTTGGAGAAGACTCTTGAGGGTCCCTTCGACTTCAAGGAGATCCAACCAGTCCATTCTGAAGGAGATCAGCCCTGGGATTTCTTTGGAAGGAATGATGCTAAAGCTGAAGCTCCAGTATTTTGGCCACCTCATGCGAAGAGTTGACTCATTGGAAAAGACTCTGATGCTGGGAGGGATTGGGAGCAGGAGGAGAAGGGGACAACAGAGGATGAGATGTCTGGATGGCATCATGGACTCGATGGACGTGAGTCTGAGTGAACTCCGGGAGTTGTTGATGGACAGGGAGGCCTGGAGTGCTGTGATTCATGGGGTCGCAAAGAGTCGGACACGACTGAGCGACTGAACTGAAGAAACTTATAGATACACAGTTGAAATCAAAGCATATTGATAAATCTTGTTCCCCTTGGAATTCTCCCACCATGTGTCAATATTATATAACCAAAGCCCTTAAACCTATGAGAAAACAATTTCCTAACTGTCTTGTTATTCATTATATAGATAATATTTTTTTTTCAGCTCCATCTGTTTTAGAAACTCAACAGATGTTTGACATAACTCAACAATGCTTAAAAGCTTCTGGATTAATCATTGCCCCTAAAAAGATTCAAACATCTACATCTTACTATTAGTTGAGATTTGTTGTTAATAGACAATGTATTACTCTCCAACTAACAGATTCATATTAATAAATTATCAACCTTGAATGATTTTCAAAAACTTTTAGGCTATATAAATTGGATTAAACCCCTTTTAGACATTGCAAATTATCAACTGACTAATTTATTTAACACTTTAAAAAGAGATCCCAATTTAAATAGCCCTAATTCACTTTCACAAGAGATACAAGAAGAATTCTATTTAATATAAAATAAATTGCAAAAGCAATTTCTTACTCATATTAGACTTGATTTACCTTTAGAGTTATTTATACTCCCCTCTCTCCATTCTCCTGCAGGACTTCTTACCCAACAAAAATACCCAATAGAATGGATTTATACCCATGTTAGAGGGACAAGGTCACTTACGCCCTATCTTGATTTGATCCCTCTAATCATTATTAATGAAAAAAATAGAGCTAGGACTCTAATTGGCTCCAATCCTCATAAAATTGTAGTACCTATTAATAAATCTCAATTGGAGAACACATTACAAACTTCTGAAATAGCCTTTCTGAAATATTTTGGAAATTTTTCATTTCATTATCCTTCTAACAAACTTTAAAATTTCTTTAAAAATACTGAATTTATTATCTCTCACATTGTCACATCACAACCTATACCTCAAACTGATGTTTTCTATATAGATGGGACTAAACACACCAAAGCCTCATTCTGGTCTCTCAAAAAATATAAAGTCTTTTGTACTAAATTTCACTCTGCTCCACAAAATGAATTATATGCTCTCATTCAGGTTGTTCACCTACATTCTTATCCTATTAATATAGTTTCTAACTCCTTATATTCAGTTTTCGTATTAAAAAAAAAAACTTCTACCATAAATTCTAATCAATCTATTATCCAATAACTTTTTCTTAATCTACAATCTATTGTTAAAAACCACACTTCCCCCATTTATATTACCCATATTCGAACACATTCTTGTCTTCCTGGCCCGATGGCTCATGACAATAAATAAACTGATAAGCTTGTCTCTTTTGCTACTCCTGAAGAGCAACGTGCTCTATTACACAATAATGCTGGCTCATTACATCAAATTTGGACAATTCCATACTGATATGCTAAAAAAAAAAATCATTAATAATTGCTCTACTTGTAGGCCCCTACATCTCTGACCCATTACACAAGATATAAATCCTTGAGGATTACAACCCAATAAACTATGACAAATGGATGTAACTCATTGCCTTGAACTTTCTCCTCTTCCTTTTTACATGTCTCACTCGATACAAATTCTTCTTTTATATGGGCCACACTTCTCCAAGGTGAAACTACATGATATGTTATAACCCACCTTTTAGCTTAGTTTACAGTAGTGAGAACACCTAGTTCTATAAAAACAGACACTGGCCCTGCCTGTATTTCTAGACAATTCAAACAATTTTTACACTCATTCTCTATTAAACATATTACAGACATTCCTTATAATTCACAAACACAGGACATAATTAAATGAGCACATCATACACTGAAACTACAGATAAAAAAATTTAAAAGGGGGGAATACACAGGAACACTTCTATCTTCCTTATCCAGAGCAGACTTTACTAGATTCTAATGCAATATATTCTTTAATCCTATAACTATTGTTAATACAGCTTTATTTGTTTTAAATTTTTTAAACTTACTGCAAGGAGATATTTTGACAAAAGCAGAAAAATATTTCGAGGCATTGAAGGATACCTCCCTTCCTCTGCCCATTTGGTATCAAGACAGGTTGACTAAACAATGAAAATCTGGAAAATTAATATCACAGGGGAAAGGGTATGCTTGTATTTCTCCAGATGTAGCCAACGAAATCAGTTGGCTCCCTCTTTGGAAGATCTGCCCTAGGGGAGGCACCGGTGTTCAAGATAGAGAAGAAATGGCAAAATCCCCAGGAGGAG
Source organism: Ovis canadensis (assembly GCF_042477335.2). Taxonomy (NCBI): domain Eukaryota; kingdom Metazoa; phylum Chordata; class Mammalia; order Artiodactyla; family Bovidae; genus Ovis; species Ovis canadensis. The sequence goes on from NC_091247.1 coordinate 200,233,830, forward strand.
GAGATTCCAGTACAAGCTATGGTGGCTTTAAAAATTTTCCAAGAAACGCTGCACTTGACGTCATCAACCTTATGATCTCCACACTTGGGGACAGATAAAAACCCTTCAATCAAGATGAAAATCTGGTTTCTCAACAGGGAATGCCTTGAAATCCTGAAAATATTTTTGTTGCTCTTCTTGCTTTGCTTGCTTTTGCATCCCCCGCTCAGGCTGACTTGATTAATCACACTTATTGGGCTTATATACCTAACCCACCTTTATTACAGGTTGTAAAATGGACAGATATAGGACCGATCATATCCGCTAATGACTCAGTACATATGCCTCCTCCTTGGAGCTTGGAGGGGCCCTCTCATCCTGAGGAAGAAGGAAGACCAATTAACATTTCTCTAGGCTATGAAATCCTTCCTTTATGCATGGGCCCAGCAGAATTATGTATTAATGTTAATCGACAAATGTGGTCTTTCCTCCTGCCTCCAAAAAAGAACTTCCACACATTGCTTGGACTGTTCACTGCCCTGTCCTTTTATGAGAACCATGTCAATACTACCAAAACTCTAGGAAAAGGACAAAAATTGGAATGTAAGGGGTTTACCTATAAGGACTTTAAATATACTCCTGTTTATTGGGATAGATGTTAAGCTAAATCAGGGAAATTAATGTTTATGGCCAATTACACCATTGTTGATTGGGGACCCCATGGTATGTGGCTATCTAACTGCTCAGATGATATTAACAGTACTATGTGTGATTATGTTACTCAAGTAACATGGAAGATTACCAACAGTTCAATGGAACACTTCCATGACAAAGAACTCTTTGGCTGGCTTGACGTCGAAATGGCACCTCCTTGTCCTCAAATCATCCTCAATAAACGGATTGGGCCTGAACAATGGGACATCGGGAAACTTGCTGCAAGTACTGAAAAACTTGGAACTTGGACTGGATATTTCACAGGGACCAATCATAGCCAAGTAACTATTCCTTCCATTATAATCATTCATATTTTATACAAGCTTGTGTTCCCTTTCCTTTTGTTACAACCATAGGAAACTTACAATTTAATAAGACTTTACGTTCTGTGACTTGTATAGATTATAAATTGTATGCTTGTCTTAATTCCTCTATTTTTCTAAAAAATGAATCCCTTTTGATTCTTTGATCTCAACGTAGTCTGTGGTTGCCAGTAGATCTCCAACGACCCTGGAAACAGGGTCCCATGGCAGGACTTGCCTCCTGGTTATTCACTAAATTACTCTGATGATCTAAGCGATTCACTGGATGGTAAATTCTTGGCATTTTGGGGTTATTAACCATTTGCACCACTGCTGCTGTTGCAGATATTGCTTTACAAACTTCAATTCAGACACAAAACTTCATTCAAAATTGGAATAAAGATGCTGATACTATATGGGTCACTCAGGTTCAGATAGATGAAAAAGTTCAAGATAAATATCAGGAATTAGAAACACCCATCCACTGGGTTGGAGATCAATTAATAGATTTACAAAAACAAGTATTATTAAATTGTGATTGTAATTCTACTCTATTTTGTATCACTCCTGTTCGGTTCAATGATAGTGCTTACAATTGGGAACAAATCAAATTTCATTTACAAGATATACATAATAATGCTTCCTTAAATGTACAATTATTGCAAAAGTAAATCTTTGAAACCTTCTCTAAGAGTCTACTCTCTTCCAACAATTTGAAAACCTTCGCTAAACAGCTAGCTGATCAATTATCTGGGCTAGACCCTCAAAGATAGTTTCAAAACATTACACATAGTATTGGATCTGGAACTATAATGCTGATAATTATCCTGGTGATTATATTTGTAGTATACTGATGCTTTTCAACTAAAATTGTTCAAACTAAACAAGCTCAATTGGTCAGGGCTGTTTTCACAAAAGTATCTAGAGTCACCCCCAATTATGAAAAAATAACAAAGGTGGAATTGTCAGGGGACATTCAGCTTTAAGGGATCCAGTATTTTGTTTTCTTCCTTTGTGTGCTGTTTCTTAAGGACTCTCTGTTCCGTATCAGTTCCTGGATAACAGGAACAAGCAGAGATGCACGCAGCAGTTCTCAGGACTGAGATCATGGTAAAGAGCATCTGCTTGGATTCCCTTCAGTGACTCCCTTCAGTGATCATTTTGTCACAACTGGTGGAATTTAATTCATTTTAATGGCTGAGTAATCATTTTATTGCAGATATATAAGCATGCGTTTCTGCAAATACAGTACCCTTGTTTCACTTGAGACTTGTGTCCCCTGCGTCCTTCTTCTTTTCAACTCCAGTCCCCAGGTCCTGTTCTACAGAGACCGTGACAATGCTCCATGTGGGATCCCAATTCCTCAACCAGGGATTGAACCCTCTGTTCATTTATCTCTTTTGTCAGTGGTATGTACGTTCTTTTAGAGCAGATACCATACAGTGTTTATTCTTTTCTTATACTTCTGGCTCCTAGGACCAGGAAAGGTACTTAATAGGAATTTAAAGAATGCTACTTCATGGGAAATAGATGAAGAAACAGTGGAAACAGTGTCAGGCTTTATTTTTTGTGCTCTAAAATCACTGTAGATGGTGATTGCAGCCATGAAATTAAAGGATGTTTACTCCTTGGAAGGAAAGTTATGACCAACCTAGATAGTATATTCAAAAGCAGAGACACTACTTTGCCAACTAAGGTCTGTCTAGTCAAGGCTATAGTTTTCCCAGTGGTCATGTATGGATGTGAGAGTTGGACTGTGAAGAAAGCTGAGTGCCAAAGAATTGATGCTTTTTAACTGTGGTGTTGGAGAAGACTCTTGAGAGTCCCTTGGTCCAGCCAGTCCATCCTAAAGGAGATTAGTCCTGGGTGTTCATTGGAAGGACTGATGCTGAAACTCCAATACTTTGGCCACCTCATGTGGAGAGTTGACTCACTGAAAAAGACTCTGACGCTGGAAGGGATTGGGGGCAGGAGGAGAAGGGGTGACAGAGGATGGATGGCTGGATGGCATCACCGACTCGATGGACATGAGTTTGAGTGAACTCTGGGAGTTGGTGATGGACAGGGAGGCCTGGCATGCTGTGATTTATGGGGTCACAAAGAGTCGGACACAACTGAGGGACTGAACTGAACTGAACTGAAAGGTGAATGAAAAATGCATCAAGTAAATATCTTTCCTGAAGTGTTTCTGTCCTACAGCTATTTAGCTGTAGGAAAAACAGCTAAAGATGTCAACATTCACAGATAGTATGTTGTGTCCTAGGAATGCATTTAAACAGCTTTGAAACTGCAGGGGGACGTGTGTTTGTGAACCTGGAATTGAGATATGATGGCTCAGATAGTAAAGAATCAGTCTGCAATGCAAGACACCTGGGTTTGATCCCTGGGTTGCAAAGATCCCCCTGGAGAAGGGAATGACTTCAGTAATCTTGGAGAACTCCAGGGACAGAGGTGCCTAGTGGGCTACAGTCCATGGAGTCACAAAGAGTCAGACACAACTGACTAACACTTTTACTTTTTTCAAACAGTAGAACCTAACAAACATTGCTTCAAAACTGTTCCTTCCTCCCTAAATTATCAGAATCATAGTCCTCTCTCCCACCTTTTTTTGCACTAGTGAATCTTGAGAAAAGGAAGGTTAAAACACAGCAAAATATTAGTTCACAGACCGTGAGCCTGTGTAAATCAGAGCTGTTTAACCTCTATGCTTTTGACATTTTGGACTAGGTGATTCTTTGTTTTGGAGCTGCCTTGGGCATTGCGGGATGTTTGAAGGCATCTCTGGCCTCCACCACTAGATGCCAGTACCATTCCCTAACCCTCGGTGATGACAACCGAAATGTCTGCAGATACTACCAAATTGCCATGGCAGGGGAGTGGGGATCCTTACCTCTGGTTAAGGATCAGTGGTGGAGAGCATATATGAACAGTTTTCACTCCTGCAATTCTGATTACTAAACAATCAAAATGCATATAAAACTTACCAATTTCAAAGCTTCCATCAATTAAGCCAACAGTAGAAGATGATATGTCAAATCTCCTTTCTATTTGAGTGATGGAACTTTTCATAATGATTGCACCCAGTGCCTTAGAAATAAAGCTGAGTGACAGGGCTGCCAAAAACATCTAAGGAAAAGCAGGAAAGGGAAAAATGATTAATCATAAGATCCCATAGTGCTTACATATATGTACAGAATTTGAAAAGCTTTCTTCTTTACTTAGTATTGTATGTGTGTGCATGTGTGTGTTAAAAGAATACTCCTTTTCTTCTATTTCAATTGGTACTTCTTAGTCCTTTTAACATTAACATAACTATATCCATAAAGCAACATTTTCTAACTTGATTACAGATTATTAGAGGAGGATTATTAGATTATTAGATTATCAGATTATTAGAGTAGGACAGAGTTGAATTTTTCTTTAAGTTAATGTCTTTAGTTGATTTCTCTGTTCAGTTCAGTTGCTCAGTCGTGTCCGACTCTTTGCAACCCCATGAACTGCAGTACGCCAGGCCTCCCTGTCCATCACCAACTGCTGGAGTCTACCCAAAGCCATGTCCATTGAGTTGGTGATGCCATCCAACCATCTCATCCTCTGTCGTCCCCTTCTCCTCCTGCCCTCAATCTTTCCCTGCATCAGGATCTTTTCAAGTGAGTCAGCTCTTCACATCAGGTGGCCAAAGTATTAGAGTTTCAGCTTAAACATCCATCCTTTCAATGAATATTCAGGACTGATTTCATTTAGGATAGACTGTTTGGATCGCCTTGCAGTCCAAGGGACTCTCAAGAGTCTTCTCCAACATCACAGTTCAAAAGCATCAATTCTTCAGTGCTCAGCTTTCTTTATAGTCCAACTCTCACATCCATACATGACTACTGGAAAAACCATAGCCTTGACTAGGTGGACCTTTGTTGACAAAGTAATGTCTCTGCTTTTTAAAATGCTATCTAGGTTGGTCATAACTTTCCTTCCAAGGAGTAAGCGTCTTTTAATTTCATGGCTGCAATCACCATCTGCAGTGATTTTGGAGTCCCCCCAAAATAAAGTCACTCACTGTTTCCCCATCTATTTGCCATTAAGTGATGGGATTAGATGCCATGATCTTAGTTTTCTGAATGTTGAACTTTAAGCCAACTTTTTCACTCTCTTCTTTCACTTTCGTCAAGAGGCTCTTTAGTTTTTCTTCACTTTCTGCCATAAGGGTGGTGTCATCTGCATATCTGAGGTTATTGAGATTTCTCCCGGCAATCTTGATTCCAGCTTGTGCTTCTTCCAGTCCAGTGTTTCTCATGATGTACTCTGCATATCAGTTAAATAAGCAGGGTGACAATATACAGCCTTGATGTACTCCTTCTCCTATTTGGAACCAGTCTGTTGTTCCATGTCCAGTTCTAACTGTTGTTTCCTGACCTGCATACAGATTTCTCAAGAGGCAGGTGAGGTGGTCTGGTATTCCCATCTCTCTCAGAATTTTCCACAGTTTATTGTGATCCACACAGTCAAAGGCTTTGGCATAGTCAATAAAGCAGAAATAGATGTTTTTCTGGAAGTCTCTTGCTTTTTCCATGATCCAGTGGATGTTGGCAATTTGATCTCTGGTTCCTCTGCCTTTTCTAAAACCAGCTTGAACATATGGAAGTTCATGGTTCATGTATTGCTGAAGCGTGGCTTAGAGAATTTTGAGCATTACTTTACTAGCATGTGAGATGGCTGCAATTGTGTGGTAGTTTGAGCATTCTTTGGTATTGCCTTTCTTTGAGATTGGAATGAAAACTGACCTTTCTGAGTCTTATGGCCACCACTGAGGTTTTCCAAGTTTGCTGGCATATTGAGCGCAACACTTTCACAGCATCATCTTTTAGGATTTGAAATAGCTCAACTGGAATTTCATCACCTCCACTAGCTTTGTTTGTAGTGATGCTTCCTAAGGCCCACTTGACTTCACATTCCAGGATTCTGGCTCTACGTGAATGATCACATCACCATGATTATCTGGGTCATGAAGATCTTTTTTGTACAGTTCTTCAGTGTATTCTTGCCACCTCTTTTTAATGTCTTCTGCTTCTGTTAGGTCCATATTATTTCTGTCTTTTATTGAGCCCATCTTTGCATGAAATGTCCCCTTGGTATCTCTAATTTTCTTGGAGAGATCTCTAGTCTTTCCTGTTGTATTATTTCCTCTATTTCTTTGCACTGATTACTGAGGAAGGCTTTCTTATCTCTTCTTGCTATTCTTTGGAACTCCACATTCATACGGGTATATCTTTCCTTTTCTCATTTGCTTTTTGTTTCTCTTCTTTTCACAGCTACAAGGAAGGAAATCATATCACATGTTACAGCATGGCTGAGCCTCAAAGACATGCTAAGCGAAGTAAGCCAGTCATAAAGGGACAAATACTGTATGATTCCACTCGTGTGAAGTATTTAAAGTAGCCAAAATCATAAATGCAGAAAGTAAAAATATGGGTCCCCCAAACCAGGCGAAGACAACAGAGAATATTAGTGTTTAGTAAGCATTTCAGTGTTGCAAGATGAAAAAGTCTAGAGACTTGTTGTAAACAACACAAAGATACTTAACACCACTGAGCTGTACCTTTAAAAATTGGTTAAGACAATAAATTTAACATCATATATTTCTAAAACTATAAAAAGTGTATTTTCCCATTTAAAAAGTGTGGGTAGCTTTCTGCTGAGAGAAGTAACATGTCCTACTGGATATGATCAAACTGTCACTGTGGCTGACAGATAGAGGCATGTTACTACATAGGGTCATTTTTTCCCCCCTGTAACTTCTCTTCACTTTTGTCGTCCCCTGATATATGAAATTTTATACAGATGTAGAAGTTCCTGGTGAGCATTTCCTCCTCCATTCCTCTCCCCTACCCTTTACTAATTTTAAAGTTCTGTTCTTTTTATAAATATATATAACTATAAGTAAATAAATCTTATAGATATGTATATATACATATACACAGTTATGTGTGTGTGCCTGTATGTGTGTGTGTATGTACAGCCATGGGTGAATTTTTTAATTTATTGAGTTTGCTGCCTCTTTTCAAGAGTGGTGAAGTAAATAAAATATCTGGTGATTCTTGCCTGCCTGCTTTGTTTTGCACATGGAAGCTCCCTTTTCTTGTCTTTGAATATTCAGTCTTTGTGAAGCCTTTCTGGGATGAAGAGGCAGCAGTTTTTGGCAGCAGGGTGGCTCAGTGGGAAAGAATCAGCCTGTAAATGCAGGAGACCCAGGTTTGATTCCTGGGTCAAAAAGATCTCCCAGAGAAAGAAATGGCAACCTGTTCCAGCATTGAATGGACAGAGAAGCCTGGCAGACTACAGTCCACAGGGTTGCGAAAGAGTCAGGCATGTTGTAGTGACTAAAGCAATAAATCAATAGTTAATCTGCATGTGGGCCCTTCTCTTCTCCATGGGTGTCAGCAGCCGCTAGAGACATTGTTCAGCTCCATATGCCCAGGCATCCACCTACACTCACTTTTCCTGCCCAGGATAGATGCCTCTGCAGCTTGCTGCTTGGACTAAGTTGGGGTGGGAGGGTAATTTGACAATCAGGTGAAAGTTAAACAAGGAAAGAGGCATGTTTTCTCTGACTGAATGAGTGGAACACACTATACAGATGCCTGCTGCTTGTCTCTGGGACCTGTCTTGATCCCATGATCACTGGCTTTTGCCTTTGAAGCACCCTTGGAGTCATGTCCATATTTTTTCAGCTTTCTTCTCCTGCACTTATATTAGAATGTGATTTCTTTCTTTAGCCTAATTCTTTTTCCTTCTTAGTTTTTCAAAAACTCTTATAGTTTCTGATTTACACAATGTATCTCTTCTTGTTTTCTAGCACATCCACAAGTTGCTTTTAATATCTTTTACATTTTTATTAAAATTGGAGGAGGGGGCATGGCTTCAGCCTTATTATTCACAGTGTGCTGTATTGAACTGAAAGTCAAGTTATACCTTTCCTTCTCTAATAAATAGAAAAAAAATGTTATCAGGCTTTTTATCAAACTGAGATGCCTGACACATTATGAGTATGTACTCCATAAATGGTTTTTGGTTGTTGAATAAATTGTATGGTATACAGTTTACATGCAGTGAAACCTCTCATATTTTAGATTTTCAGCTTTTAGATGGAGATAATTACAATAAAATTGTTATGAAGATTAATTAAAATAATATACATAAAATTTTTAGCATGTAATAAGCATTGATAAATGTCTGATTTTATTATCACTGTGAGCTGTCATCACTCAGCTTTTGGCTGTAAATTCATTCAGTTAAAAATAGAACTCTGATCATTTAGCCAAACACATTTTTTGTCAGGCACTATTTGAGTTGCTGCAGAATCAGTAATGAGCACACTGACAAAATGATTTATTGATTATTAAAGAAATACTAGGGCAAACTCTTATCTTAGTCCTGATCATCAAAGCTCTAATTGGTACAATCAAAGAGAAGGGGTTTTAGAAAGTAACAGGACATTATCTCATTAAAGCAGATATAAGTGTGACCAGAAGTAAAACTTGTTCTATATAAGAGCAGCTTTCTAAAAGTTCTGAAAAAGGTTTTGCAATGTGCTTATTTTCAATCTTAAAAGGAAGATTAGCTCAAAACAAGAGATTCATAAAAATCAAAATTTGCATGATATAATTCTAAATTGGTTTTACCAAGAAGAAAATAATAACAGGTGCAAACACAAGGGCTACAACAGGATTCTTCATAAACTGGGATTTTAGAAGGATATGGAATGAGTTACTGTAGATAGATTTATAAATGTGCTTTCTTTTATTCTAACTATAACCTTAGCCGTGAGCATTTTAGCCATGTTCTTAATGTGGAGCTGAAGTTCAGAGAAAGAACGGTATGGTGACATTCTTAGAACATAAATAATTAAATAATAAAAAACTAATTTCTTCAATGAAAAATATTAAAAGACTGATGCCATGAGGATAGAGAATTTAAGATTGAGAGATTTCAGAACAGAAATACAAATATTCACAATTATCAAATACATTTTAAAATATCACAGGCAGAAAGACACAACTAGTACTGAGATAAAAGGTAAAGTCAGCATTTACCTGAAATAAAGAATGCTCAAACTACAGCACAATTGCACTCATCTCACATGCTAGTAAAGTAATGCTCAAAATTCTCAAAGCCAGGCTTCAGCAATATGTGAACTGTGAACTTCCAGATGTTCAAGCTGGCTTTAGAAAAAGCAGAGGAATCAGAGATCAAATTGCCAACATCCGCTGGATCATGGAAAAAGCAAGAGAGTTCCAGAAAAACATCTATTTCTGCTTTATTGACTATGCCAAAGCCTTTGACTGTGTGGATCACAATTAAGTGTGGAAAATTCTGAGATAGATGGGAATACCAGACCACCTGACCTGCCTCTTGAGAAACCTGTATGCAGGTCAGAAAGCAACAGTTAGAACTGGACATGGAACAACAGACTGGTTCCAAATAGGAGAAGGAGTACATCAAGGCTGTATATTGTCACCCTGCTTATTTAACTGATATGCAAAGTACATCATGAGAAACGCTGGGCTGGAGGAAGCACAAGCTGGAATCTAGATTGCTGGGAGAAATATCAATAATCTCAGATATGCAGATGATACCACCCTTATGGCAGAAAGTGAAGAGGAGCTAAAAAGCCTCTTGATGAAAGTGAAAGAGGAGAGTGAAAAAGTTGACTTAAAGCTCAACATTCAGAAAACGAAGATCATGGCATCTGGTCCCATCCCTTCATGGGAAATAGATGGCAAAACAGTGTAAACAGTGTCAGACTTTATTTTTTGGGGCTCCAAAATCACTGCAGATGGTGATTGCAGCCATGAAATTAAAAGACTCTTACTCCTTGGAAGGAAAGTTATGGCCAACCTAGATAGCATATTGAAAAGCAGAGACATTACTTTGCCAACAAAGGTCTGTCTAGTCAAGGCTATGGATTTTCCATTGGTCATGTATGGATATGAGAGTTGGACTGTGAAGAAAGCTGAGCGCTGAAAATTGATGCATTTGAACTGTGGTGTTGGAGAAGATTCTTTTTAAAAATTTTTTAAAATAGAAATTTATTTATTTTAATTGGAGGCTAATTACTTTACAATATTGTATTGGTTTTGCCATACATCTACATGAATCTTGAGAGTCCTTTGGACTGCAAGGAGATCCAACTAGTCCATTCTAAAGGAGATCAGTCCTGGGTATTCTTTGGAAGGACTGATGCTAAAGCTGAAATTCCAATACTTTGGCCACCTCATGAGAAGAGTTGACTGACTGGAAAAGACTCTGATGCTGGCAGGGATTGGGGGCAGGAGGAGAAGGGGATGACAGAGGATGAGATGGCTAGATGGCATCACCCACTTGATGGACATGAGTTTGGGTGAACTCCGGGAGTTGGTGATGGACAGGGAGGCCTGGTGTGCTGCAGTTCATGGAGTTGCAAAGAGTTGGACACGACCGAGCGACTGAACTGAACTGAAGTGGCAGGTCAGTCCTTTGTTTATTATGGCAAAAGCTCTAGGATTAAGGTCAGCGGCAGTTCCACGTTTCCACATTGCCATGTGTACAGCCATAATCAACAACATAAACTCATTTGAACCTCAATTCATTTACTCAGCAAACATTTGTTGAGAAACTACAGTATGGTAATTAACTCCACTAAGCCTTGGAGTTGGAAAAAGACACAGGGTAAGAGGGGAAGTAAAAACAATTAAGACATAATAATTGCCCCCAAAGAATTAACGTATTCCTCGCCCAATAAACAAATAATGCCAGTATAATAATGTAATGAGCACTGCAATTGCTATCCATGTATAAATTTATGAGCACACAGGACAGTGGCTAATTCTGTCTGCAAAGGTCAATGTTCCTATAAATGTGGTAACGTTTGAAAGAATTCTTTAGGGAGTAAAAGAAGCTTAGAAACTGAAAAAGAAATAAACATTTTAAACAAAGTAAGAAACTCACAGAAAGCCCAGAGTAGTGGAAGAACACAGATCGTTCGCAAAACAAAAAGAATATCTGTGGGTGAAATATAAGGATAGAAATATGTCAACCGCTGGGAGACCAATCTGCATTTTTAAATGTGACCTAAGGAAATTAAATTTTAGAGGGCTAGTTCTGTAGTCATGAGGAAGATGAATTTATGGCAAATAAATTAGTTTGGAAGCTGATTTCAGAAAGAAAGATGAACAGAGATGGGAAGAGGGGAACAGAAGGCTATAGACATGCTTGGGAGAAGTTTAAGAGGAGAACTAATAAAATGTGGAAATAACAGAATATAAGTATTCTAATTTTGTTTTATAGTTTGCTTCATTTTACGTAGTAATACTAGTACTTGGGATGAGAAAAAGAGAAGTCTTAGGGAAGACAATGGAACCATCTCTTCACAAAAAATTGAGATGTCTGAAAATAAACTTCTACCTGATAGACCCACAGGTAAGGCAGGTTTGGTGCTCAAGAGAGAGTTTTGTACGGAAACAGTTTTGAGATTTACCAGTGGATAACTGTGCAGTTAAATCCGTATTTGGGCTTGTTACATTAACGACTTATTCCTGCTCCACAACTTTTCCATAACTCTCTCTTTTTTTTTTTTCTTCCCCAATAAAACCAAGATCTGTTTACATTTCCATGAATCAAATCTTATTTTTTGCATTATTCTTCTTAAGCATCCTCAGCAGGCTGAGGGTGATTTTTAAACATTTAGTTCTCCGATGTAGCTGAATAAGTTCCCACTGGACTGATCCTGCAAAGTCTTAGGGGAAAACAAAAAAACACCCCAAAACATGGGAGAGCCAAAAAAGCTGTCAGATTCTGGAGAGGAGTTGACACTTACAAGGAGACACCTAAGGTTAGTTTCTTTTTCTTATAGGCTTTAAGGTGAGGCCACAGTTAGCATTATTCAGACAAGTTAAAATTCTTTTAAAAGACATCTCAGTACTTTTGACCTGAAGAGTGAGAAAAAAGAGTTTAGATTAAAATTTAGGGGAGAGTGTTTGCTTTGGCAGCACATATGCTAAATTTGGAACAATACAGAGAAGATAAGTATGGTCCCTGTGCAAGGATGGCATGCAGGTGTGTGAAGGGTTCCATATTTTTTATGATACTTCTTAACATCTATGAAATATATTAAAGTGTGGATAGACAAGAGGAAATGAACATTTTGCCTGCAATTTAAACAAAAGCCTGTAGGTCATCAGTGCAATGTTCTGATCCAAATGTATATGCAGGGGCTTCCCTGGTAGCTCAGTGGTAAAAGAATCTGCCTGCTAATGCAGGAGACACAGATTTGATCCTCTATCCAGGAAGATCCCACACGCTTTACAACAACTAAGTCCGTGTGCTGTAACTCATGATTTAGAGCTTAGGAGCCACGACTACCGAGCCCAAGCGCAGGAACTACTGAAGCCCGTGTGCCCCAGAGCCCATGCTACACAACAAGAGAAGCCACTGTAATGAGGAGCCCATGAACACAACTAGAGAGTAGCCTCCACTCACTGCAACTAGAGAAAAACCCCTGCAGCAATGAAGACCCAGCATATAAACATAAATTTTAGAAATGTAGATGTATACACATATGATTGGAATTGTATTATCTTAAACTCAATTTTTTATCCAAATACACCCTTGCATCAGAGGAGCCAAAGCACTTAGATCAGAAAACGTGCTTGTATTTTTGCAATTAATATTGGTCTAATCTGAAAAATAAATTCAGGGAAGAATCTCATAAAGGAGAGATCCAGAGAATGGGGGCCTTAAATTCTATATGTAAACGCTCCAAATATTTGACCTCTGAACAATTTAAGCTAGTCAGCTAAGGATAAGGTAATTGAACTGAGATTTGAACTATTTCCTAAGAGATAGACATTGCAATTTCAGGTCAACAAACTTAATTGCCTTGTAACACAAACAAAAAATATCAACAGACTTTGGAAGAATATAACAATGTCCAAAATTACCAACACATGAAGAGCCAGGAAAATGTAGCCAATTCTCAAGAAAATTAACAACGAACCAAGTCCAGCACTTAGATTATGTTAGTAACTAACACATACGTTAGTATTGCTGGACAAGAATTTTAAAGCAACTAATCTAACTGGGCACTCTGATGTAGAGGAAAGTATCTCAGAATGAAGGAAAAGAAGCAGAACATTTCACACACCAAAAAAACTGAAAAGAAGCTATAAAAATGAGAAAAATGCACTATCCAAAATAATATGCATAATAAAGATGCTAATTTATACCACATTTTCTGAATAGATGTATATGTACTCTCTTTGTAATCTGTGCTTTCTTATGACATAGATATTAGTATACATCCAAATTTTCTTAAACAGAAACTGTAAAGAGTCAATATATCCTTTGAAAAATGTCTAATAGCAGAGATAAAGATGAAGGTTTGCATCTGACACCCTACAGAAAACTTAGTTTCTCCTCATTCACTAGATATTTCTTTTTCCAATTAATTCAGGAAGGACATGAAAACAATTTATGTTATTATCTGGAAGCTAATATTTGCTAGTGTGTGTTCCAGGTATTCTACAAGTATTATTTATAATGCTCACAAAATCCTTGCCTGTCATACATTCCTGTCTTCAGAATAAGAATAATAAAGTTTAGACATGCAAAGTTATTTAACCAGAGGAGTAAAGCTAAAAATGTAGCAGTATTGTAATTGAAATGCAAGTATTTCACACATGAAAAGCAAAACAGTTCTTGGATCTGATATACTCACACACTTTTCCTTCATCTCTTTATCATCCTAAATCACATCCTTGTTATCTCTCATTTGGCTTATTTTTTTTCTTAATGATATAGATTCTGACAGGTGTAAGGTGATATATCTCCTCATGGTTTTGATTTGCATTGCCCAAATAATGAATGATGTTGAACATCTTTCAGCGTACCTTTCTGTATATATGTATATATGGCCTTTCAAAGGCCATCATGTGTCTTCTTTGGAAAAACGCATTTTGGCTCCTCTGCCTATTTTTTTTTTTAAAGAGATTGGTTGTGTTGTTGTTGTTGTCTGTGAGTTTTAAAATGTATTTTGGATATTAACCCCTTATCTGACATATGCTTTGCAAATATCTTCTCTCATTCAGTAGGTTGCCTTTTCTTTTCTTTCTTTCTTTCTTTTTTTTTTTTGATGATGGTGTCTTTTACTGTGCAGATCTTTTGTTTGTTTATTTTTGCTTTTGCTTCCCTTGTCTGAGAAGACACATCCAGAAAGTACTGCTAAGACCAATGCCAAAGAGTACATTGCCTATCTTTTCTTCTAGTTTTATGATTTCAGTTCTTACATTTAATTCTGATCCATTTTGAGTTGCTTTCTAAAGCTGTCTGCTCCTGGATGTCTATTTTGGGGACTTTCTTGATTACTATTTTAATCTCTTCACTAATGATCAGTCTGTTCACAATTTATATTTCTCCACAATTCAGTCATGGAAGGTTGTATGATTCTAAGAATTTATCCATTTCTTTTCTAGATTGTCCAGTTTGTTGGCAAATAGCTGTTCATAACATTCTCTCATAATTCTTTTTACTTCTGGGGTATCTGTTATTATTTCTCCTCTTCAGTTCTGAGTTTATGTCTTCCCTCCTTTTTCCATAGTGAGTTAAGCTAAAGACTTGTCAATTTGTTTATCTTTTCAAAAAACAAGCATTTAGATTCATTGACCTCTTCTATTGTCTTTTCTAGTCCGGTTCATTTATTTCAGCTCTGATATTTATTATTTCATTCCTTCTACTGACTTTGGGCTTCATTTGTTCCTTATTTTCTAGTGCCTTTAGATGTGAGACTATCTATCTATCTATCTATCTATCTATCTATCTAATTTGTTAAAATAGACCTCTATTGCTAAAAACTTCTCTCTTGATACAGCTTCTGTTGCATCCATAAAGTTTAGTATATTTTTATTTTCATCTGTCTGAATTTCTTTGCTTTGAGGTATTCATTGAAGTTGTTCAGTAGCATATTGTTTACTCTCCAATATTTGTGATTTATCCAGCTTTGGTTTATAGTTTCACGCTATTGTAATTGGGAAAAAAATGTTTGATATGATTGCAGTCTTCTTAAATTTAGTGTTTTGTATCCCAACATGTGGTTCATCCTGGAGACTGTTCCATGTGCTCTTGATAAGAATGTGTATCCTGCTTCATTTTGGTGGAACGTTCTAAACAAATCTGTCAAATGCCCTGGCCTAATGTTCCATTTAAGACTGCTATTTCTTTGTTGGCATTTTGTCTGGATGATGAATCCACCGATGTAAGCAGGGTGTTAAAGTCTCATTATTTTTGTGTTGCCCTCAAATTCTCTCTAAGTCTTCTTATAATTGCTTTTATACTTTGTTGCTCCTATTGTAAGTGCATATGTATTCATCACTATTACGTCTCCTTTATGAGTTGTCTCCTTTATCATTGTATAATGCCTATCTTAGTGTCTTGTTATTTTATTTAGCTTGAAATTCATGTTGTCTGATATGTATATGGCTACACTTGCTTTTTCTATCTGCTATTTGCTTGAAGTATCATCTTTTATCCATTCATTTTAAGCCCATGTTTGTCTTTAGAGCTGAGATGAGTCTCCTGGAAGGAGCATATAGTTGGGATTTATTTTTAAATCCATCCAGATTATCTTAGACTACTGCCTCCTGAGAAATCTGTATGCAGGTCAAGAAGCAACAGTTAAAACTGGACATGGAACAACAGACTGTTTCCAAATAGGGAAAGGAGTAAATCAAGGCTGTATATTGTCACCCTGCTTATTTAACTTATATGCAAAATGCATCATGTAAAATATCGGGCTGGATGAAGCACAAGCTGGAATCAAGATTGCCAGGAGAAATATCAATAACCTCCGATATGCAGATGACACCACCCTTATGGCGGAAAATGAAGAGAAACTAAAGAGCCTCTTGATGAAAGTGAAAGAGGAGAGTGAAAAAGCAGGCTTAAAACTCAACATTCAAAAAACTAAGACCATGGCATCTGGTCCCATCACTTCATGGCAAATAGATGAGGAAACAATGAAAACAGTGACAGCCTATTTTCTTGGGATCCAAAATCACTACAGATGGTGACTGTAGCCATGAAATTATAAGACGCTTGCTGCTCAAAAGAAAAGCTATGACCAACCTAGTCAGCATATTGAAAAGCAGAGACATTACTTTGCTGACAAAGATCCATCTAGTCAGAGCTATAATTTTCCCAGTAGTCATGTATGGACATGAGAGTTGGACTGTAAAGAAAGCTGAGCGCCAAAGAGTTGATGCTTTTGAACTCTGGTGTTGGAGAAGACTCTTGAGAGTCCCTTGGACTGCCAGGAGATCCAACCAGTCAATCCTAAAGGAAATCAATCTTGAATATTCACTGGAAGGACTGATGATGAAGCTCTAATACTTTGGCCATCTGATGCGAAGAGTGGACTCATTAGAAAAGACCCTGATGCTGGGAAAGATTGAAGGCAGGAGGAGAATGCATGGAAGAGGATGAGACGATTGGATGGCATCACTGACTCAATGGACATGAGTTTGAAGAAGCTCCAGGAGATGGTGAAGGACAGGGAAGCCTGGCATGCCACAGTCCTTGAGGTCACAAAGAGTCGGACACGGTTGAGTGACCGAACAACTGACAACAAAGCCTCCCTGTGTTTTGTTGCATTGGTGAATTCAACCCATTTACTTTTAGGTGATTATAGATAAATGAGGACTTAGTACTGTCTGTTTGTCTTTTGTTTTCTGATTTGTCTATATCTCCTTTTTTTTTCTGTTTGTGTTTCTGTCAATCATTTTAGTTTGGTAGGTGTTTTTTTTTTTTTTTAAATCAGGTTTTTCTGTTTCTTCTTTTTTATGTTTTGTGTCTCTGCTCTAGATTTATGTTTAATGGTTACCGTGAGCTTCGTATAAAATATCTCATAGATAACATAATCCTTTTCTGCTGATAGCACCTTATCTTCATTTGCTTATATAAGTCCCATCTTTTCAACTTTTATGTTTCTGTTATCTCAAATTATCCCTTTTTATGTTGTGAGTTTGTTACCAATTTAAGGAGCTATGGTCATTTGTATTACTTTTTTTCTTTAACCTTTATTCTATAATGAGGTGTTTAAAATTCTATTCTGATATGTAGTTGCAATTTTCAGACTCTATTTATCACCTTATTCAGTGTTACGTACCTTTGACTTTTTGTTTTTGGTAAAAGACTTTTTCTTTCTCGTAAAAGAGTTTCAATTGTTTCTCATAAGGCAGGTCTAGTGTTGATGAAGTCCTTCGACCCTAGTTTGTCTTGAAAACTCTTAATTTCTCCATATCTGAATGATAACTTTCTAGAAGTTATCATTAGCTAGATAGGATATTTTTGGCTGACAGGCTTTCTTCATTTTGAAAATATCATTTCACTCTCTCCTGGCCTATAACTTCTGTAATTTAAGAAACCTTCTTTCCTTTGTAGGTTACCATCTAGTCTTTCTTAATTGCCTTTAAAAGTCTTTTTGTCACTGACTTTTGATAGTTTTAATATAATGTGTCTTAGAGAACATCTTTTAATGTTGAGGTAATTAGGTATTCTCTTAGCTTCATAGAGAATGAATATTCTTCATTGCATTTCCAATTTCTGCCCCATGTTTGGGGAGTTCTCAGCTATTATTTCTTTAAATAAGCTCTGTTCCCTTTTCCCTCTCTTCTTCTGGGATACCCATCATGCTAATATTTCCTTTCATAAAAGAGTCAGATATTTCTCAAAGAATTTCCTCCTTTTGTTATGTCTTAATTATCTCACCTCTTTTATCTATATCATTTCTAGATTTCCACCTTTGAGCTTGCTAGTTCTCTCTCATATAGTCTGCTCTATTTTTAGTACTTACTAATGCATTTTTCATCTTGTTTATTGAGTTTTGAATTGCCTGCCCACCCCTCTCTCTTTTTTTTTTGTTAAGAATTTTGCTCTTTTTTAGTAAAGTGTCCCTTCTGTTCATTAATTTTATTCCTGAGCTTATTGAATTGCCTTTCTGAGTTTTCTTGTAGCTCATTCAGTTTCTTCATGACAGCTATTTTGGATTCTCTATCAGTTAGATCACCATACTCCGTCACTTTAAGAAAATTGTCACCTTCTTGTGACTCAGATTCTTGATGCCTTGGTGCTGTCAGTGTCACCACGTGGGTCACTGGAATGGCAGGACCACAGAGAGAGGGAAAGCATAGACTGGAAGGTAGGTTTACAAGTGCCTCTGCTGTGTTCAGAGTTATCAGATTCACGGGTGCACCTATTGTGGGTGGGAGGTGTGGCTCAGAGTTGTAGGCACCTGCCAGGCTAGAGGAAATCATCACAGACCTTATTGCCATTACTGCCCAATTTCCTATGGATTTGGGCATTGCTGTGCTTGAGAGGCTGGAGCTATGTGCACTGCTTCCCCTGATGCAATTAGATTCTCTGGGGCTGTTGGCTCAGCAGCCATAAATGGGGGTCTGGGACCATAGGAACTGCTTCTGCTGTCCCCTAGTTCCACCTCTTCTATGTATTCCAGTCCACTCAACTTTGGATGCACAGATGCATGGATTCTCTGGCATCCTGGTGTGTTGTGCAGAGTCAGCTTTGCTAGGCTGTGGGTGTTCTACTGGTTGCAGATTTAAGGGGATGGAAAAAGGGAGACTCTCACTTTACCATGATTTTGATGTCACCCAATTAGTCTTACTTTCAGAATATTTGTAATCTAAAATTGGGCTTCCCCAATGGCTCAGGGGAAAAGAATCTGGCTGCAATGTGGGAGAAACAGGAGATGCAGGTTTAATCCCTGGGTCAGCAACTCCCCTGGAGGAGGAAATGGCAACTTGCTCCAGTATTCTTGCCTGGAGATTCCCATGGACAAAGGAGTCTGGTGGGCTTCGGTCCAAGGGTTGTGAAGAGTTGGACACAACTGAACAAATGAGTACACACATAATCTCAAATCACTGTGCTATTTGTATTATTGAGACAAATCTATTGTTTTCTTCTCATCTTTAAATTGTATAATTTCTTAGAAGAATTCCTAGCTAGAATGCTTTGTGAATGGCATTTTATTAGATCTCAATTTCCATAAGGTTTAGTCTAATTTTTAAATGAATCTTGGACCTCAAGGAGATCAAACCAGTCAATCCTAAAGGAAATCAGTCTTGAATATTCATTGGAAGGATGCTGAAGCTGAAGCTCCATTACTTTGGCCACTTGATGCAAAGAACTGACTCATTAGAAAAGACCCTGAGGCTCGGAAAGATTGAAGGTAGGAGGAGAAGGGGATGGCAGAAGATGAGATGACTGGATGGCATCACTGGCTCAATGGACATGAGTTTGAGCAAGCTTCAGGTGTTGGTAATGGACAGGGAAGCCTGGGGTGCTGCAATCCATGGGGTCACAGAGTCAGACGCAACTGTGCAACTGAACTGACCTGAACTGACCTGAAGTATTATTGATTAAATATGCTACTTCCAAACAAGACTGAAATACAATTTATTGGTATGTTTCAGAAAAAATAAGTTCTTGATATACTGTATCTCTTTTTTTTAGCACTGACTTCATTTTGTATATGGACTTTGTATCTCATAATTCCCTCTTCTTTCTTTTAATATCCCCTACCCACTACTTTGTTTCCTTCTTAGCAACGATAGAAAATTATTCATGGATTACCTGGTATGCATGTGATGAAAGAAAAAAGAATGTATTTTGCAATCAGAAGATCTAGATCCAGTTGTCTTGTTTTTAATTTCCTAACCCAACAAAGATGAAAAAATTACACAGTTCACTGAACTTCAGTTTCTTAATCCATTAAAAGGTAATACAAAATAGTTAGCTTATTTATTTTATAGGGTCATTGTAAGGCTCAAAGGAAATTATGTTCATGAGCTCATGGATGTGTTTGTGAATGTTTGTAAATGCACCAAATATATGTAATTTGAAAGGCCATTGTAGATTTATCTTTTTTTCTTTTTATTAATATGACTTGTTTTTAAAACTTTGCTCCATTCACACTCTGCAAATATATATATATATTTTTTTTTCTTTGCACTAGTGGAAGAAGAGTGTTAAATCCCAAAGCCATTCCTACCACTTCTGTAAGGCATATCATAACCAAGTTAGAATCATGTATATTATAGAGTGAAAAATATTATAAAGTGCTTATCTAATACCTGGGCTTCCCTCATAGCTCATCTGCCTGCAATACAGGAGACCCCAGTTTGATTTCTGGGTTGGGAAGATCTTCTGGAGAAGGGATAGGCTACCCACTCCAGTATTCTTGGGCTTCCCTTGTGGCTCAGCTGGTAAAGAATCTGCCCGCAATGTGGGAGACCTGGGTTGGGAAGATCCCCTGGCGGAGTGAAAGGCCAGTATTTTGGCCTGCAGAATTCCGTGGACTATAGTCCATGGGGTCACAAAGAGTCGGACACAACTGAGTGACTTTCACTTCACTATCTAATACTTAGCCCAAAGATTTAATTTTTATTAAATATTAAGCTTATGTTTTAATAACTATTTTGATGTCTTTCTAATGTGTTTGATGTCTTTGATTTTGATCTATTTGATTGAATTTTTCTTTATGTAATTTTAATAATTGCAAAAATCTCTTAAATTTTTTTTGGTATTTGATATATTTCTTCTCTTTTCTATTATGTACTAATTAGGCAATTGTATTGCCTTAAAATTCACTTTGGAAAACTATCTTGTGTTTAATTCCTTTCTATTTTTTTTAAAACAGATTTTATCATTGTAAATTTCTTTTTTGTCCATGCATTTTGATTTGATTAATTTCAGCCAAATTCTATGTGTTCATTGTCATAATCCAGAGTTTTTGGTAATATACTGGTTGTTGCTTAAGTGATTTGTTTTAGCTCTGCTTACCAATGTTAAAAAGCTTTATGAAAATTTGAACTTCTTTTGGCATATTTCCTTAATTATTTAAATACATGTGAATGCTGGGAGGAAAAAGTGATAAATAATTTAAGAATATCTCTGTAATGTGCCACACTAAGGCACTGTATGAAAAATTATGGATGGAGGTTCATGGCATCATACAGGAGGCAGTGATCAAGATCATCCCCAAGGAAAAAAATATGCAAAAAAGGCAAAATGGTTGCCTGAGGAGGCCTTACAAACAGCTGAGAAAAGAAGAGAAGCAAGAGGCAAAGGAGAAAAGAAAAGATATACTTATTTGAATACAGGGTTCCAAAGAATAGCAAAGAGAGATAAGAAAGCCTTCCTCAGTGATTAATACAAAGAAATAGAGGAAAACAATAGAACGGGAAAGACCAGAGATCACTTCAAGAAAATTAGAGATACCAAGGGAACACTTCATGCAAAGATCGGCTCAATAAAAGACATAAATGTTATAGACCTAAGAGATTAAGAAGAGGTGGAAAGAATACACAAAAGAACTATACAAAAAAGGTCTTCACGACCCAGATAACCACAATGGTGTGATCACTCACCTAGAGACAGACATCCTGGAATGCGAAGTTAAGTGGGCCTTAGGAAGAATCACTATGAACAAAGCAAGAGGAGGTGATGGAATTCCAATTAGGCTATTACAAATCCTAAAAGATGATGCTGTGAAAGTGCTGCACTCAATATGCCAGCAAATTTGGAAAACTCAGTGGTAGCCACAGGACTGGGAAAGCTCAGTTTTCATTCCATTCCCAAAAAAGGCAATGCCAAAGAATGCTCAAACTACCACACAACTGCACTCATCTCACATGCTAGTAAAGTAATGCTCAAAATTCTCCAAGTCAGGCTTCAACAGTATGTGAACTGTGAAATTCCAGATGTTCAAGCTGGTTTTAGAAAAGGCAGAGGAACCAGAGATCAAATTGCCAACATCTGTTGGATCATCAAAAAAGCCCGAGAGTTCCAGAAAAGCATTTACTTCTGCTTTATTGACTACCCCAAAGCCTTTGACTGTGTGGATAATACCAAACAGTGGAAAATTCTTCAAGAGATGGGAATACCAGACCACCTTACCTGCCTCCTGAGACATCTGTGTGCAGGTAAGGAAGCAACAGTTAGAACTGGACATGGAACAACAGGCTGGTCCCAAATAGGGAAAAGAGTACATCAAAGCTGTATATTGTTACCCTGACTAATTCATATGCAGAGTATATCATGAAAAATGCCAGGCTGAATTAAGCACAAGCTGGAATCAATATTGCCAGGAGAAATATCAATAACCTCAGATATGCAGATGACACCACCCTTATGGCAGAAGGTGAAGAAGAACTAAAGAGCCTCTTGATAAAAGTGAAAGAGGAGAGTGAAAAAGTTGGCTTAAAACTCAATATTCAGAAAACTAAGATCACAGCATCTGGTCCCATCACTTCATGGCAAATAGATGGGGAAACAATAGAAACAAAGACAGACTTTACTTTCTTGGGCTCCAAAATCACTACAGATGGTGACTGCAGCTATGAAATTAAAAGACACTTGCTCCTTGGAAGAAAAGCTATACAGCATATTAAAAAGCAAGACATTACCTTGCTGACAAAGGTCCATCTAGTCAAGGCTATGGTTTTTCCAGTAGTCATGTATGGATGTGAGAGTTGGACTATAAAGAAAGCTGAGCACCAAAGAACTGATACTTTTGAACTGTGGTATTGGAGAAGACTCTTGAGAGTCCTTGTACTGCCAGGAGATCCAATCAGTCATCCTCAAGGAAATCAGTTCTGAATATTCATTGGAAGGATTGATGCTGAAGCTGAAACTTCAATACTTTGGCCACCTGATGTGAAGAACTGACACCTTGGAAAAGACTTTGATGCTGGGAAAGAATGAAGGCAGAAGGAGAAGGGTACTCCAGAGGATGAGATGTTTGGATGGCATCACTGACTCAATGGACATGAATTTGAGCAAGCTTTGGGAGTTGGTGATGGACAGGGAAGCCTGGTGTGCTGCAGTCCATGGGGTCATGAAGAGTTGGACACGACTGAGCGACTGAACTGAACTGAAGGCACAGTATAATTAAAATAAAAAGAAAGACAAGAATCAAGAGGAGAGAAACTTGTCATAGAAAGAGGAACCCCCAGAAGACTAAGAGCAAGTTTTTCATTATAGGTCAGGAGAAATGGAACGATATATTAACAGAATTCAGAAAAAAGCAAAATCAAACCATATCATCCAAGAATACTATACTGAGCAAAAGAAACCTTCCAAATGAAAGAGAGGTAAAAACTCTCCCAGACAAACCGAAACTAAAGGAGATCATCAACACCAGACTTCCCTTATAAGAAACACTAAAGGGAGTTCTTCAAGTTGAAATAAAAGAATACTAGACAGCAACATGATAGCAGAAGAAAGCAGAAAACTTGTTAGTAAGGTAGACATAGAGACAAAAACAGAATACTGTATCACTATAATAGTGGGCAAACCAGTTTTGATTCTAGTATAAAAGATTAATGACAATAATATTTAAAAATAATTATACAAATGTTTTAAAAGTTAGACAGTATATATAGATGTAAAATGTGATAATAGTAATGTAAAGTATATGAAACTGGAGAATTTAATATGTAGAGCTTTTCTGCTATCAAATTTGTTGTTATCAGCTTTATAACTGTCATAATTATAGATATGGAACCATAAAAGACCCTAATTTGCCAAAGTAGTCTTGAGGAAAAAAGATCAAAGCTGAATGTGTCACTCTCTCAGATTTTACACAACTGTACAAAGATATAGTAACCAAAACAACCTGGTATTACCACAAAAAACAGATATATACAGCAACAGAACAGAATAGAGAGCCTAGGGAAAAACCTTACATACCTATGGTCAATTAATCTACAGTAAAGGATGTAAGAATATACAGTGGAAAAAAGACAAATCTCTCAACACGTGGTGTTGGAAAAAATGTACAGTTACATGTAAGACAATGAAATGAGTACATTTCCTCACATTGAATGTATGTGTGTGTGTGTATATATATATATATATATATATATATAAAACTCAATATGGATATATAGATATATATACACACAACTCAATAAGGAATAAAGAGGTGAATAAAGACCTGAAACCATAAGACATCTAGCAGAGAACATAGGCAGAACACTGTTTAACATAAATTGCAACAATAATTTTTCTGGATCTGTCTCCTAAGCTAAAAAAATTCAAGCAAAAATAAACAAACACGATCTAATTAAATCTAAAAGTCTTTGCACATCAAAAGAAACCATGGATAAAAAGAAAAGGTAGTCTATAGGATTTGAAAATAATATGACTGGCAAGGTGTTAATACCCAAAATACGTAAATAGCCCATACAACTCAATATTAAAAAAATAATAGTTAAATAATTGGCAGAAGATCTGAATAGACATTGTCCAAAGAAGACATACAAATGGCCAACAGACACATGAGCAGATACTCATCATCACTAACAGATAAATGCACATCAAACAACAAGTGTAAGATATAATCTCACAGTTGTCAGAATGGCTATCATCAAAACAACTATAAATAATAAGTGTTGGTGATGACGTAGAGAAAAGAGAGCACTTGTACGCTGTTGATGGGAATGTAAATTGGTGCAGACACTTACAGTATGGAGGTTCCTAAAAAAAACTAAAAATAGAACTAATATATGATCCAGCAATTCCACTCCTGAGTATATATCTAGAAAAATCAAAGACACTAATTAAAGAAGATATATGCACCCCAATGTTTATAGTAGGACTATTACTCAACTATAAAAAAGAATGAAAATCTCCCATTTATAGTGATGTGAATGGACCTAGAAATATGATTTGATAAAAACAAATATTGTATGATATCACTTACATGTGGGATCTAAAAATTAATACAAACAAAGGCTTTTTCTGTATAGCAAAACAGAAAAAGACACAGATATAGAAAAAGAACTAGTGGTTTCCAATGGTGAAGGGGAGAAGAGGAAGGACACAATTAGGGGTATAAAATTAGGAGATACCAACTGCTAAAATAGATAAGCACTAAGTCTTCCCTGATGGCTCAGATGATAAAGAATTTGCCTGCAATGTAGGAGACCTGGTTTCGATCCCTGGGTCAGGAAGATCCCCTGGAGAAGGGAATGGCAACCCACTCCAGTATTCTTGCCTGGAGAATTCCATGGACAGAGGAGCCTGCTGGGCTACAGTCCATGGGATTGCAAAGAGTCAGACATGACTGAGTAACTAAACACTTTCACTTTCAAGGATATAAAATATAGTACAGGGAATTATATCCATTATCTTGTAATAAGTTCTAGTGTAGTATAGTCTGTCAAAATACTGAGTTTCTATGCCATACACCTGAAACTAATATAATATTGTGAGTCAGCTACACTTCAATTAAGAAACTAAAAATTAAAAAGAAGCAAGACTCAACTATTCCCTATGTATAAGACTCTCAGTTTCTCACTTTAGAACTAAAGACACACAAAGACTGAAAGTGAAGTGATAGGAAAAGATTTTCCACGAAGTAGGTAACCAAAAGTGGCTGTACTTACTTCAGACAGATTTTAAGTGAAAATGTCACAAGAGACAAAAGAAGACATTAATATTAAAAATGAAAGAGTCAATTGACCAGGAAGATTTAATAAATATCTCTATCTTTCTATCCCCAACATCAGAGTACCTAAATATATAAACACTGAATGGAGAAATAAACAGTAATACAATAATAGTAGAAATTTGAATACCTCATTTTAAATAGTAAATAGAAATAATAAAGCAATGGATAACTTGAAGAACATTATAGACCAAATTGACCTAAAAGATATACACAAAACATCCCACCCAACACTAGCAAAATACATATTGCTTTCAAGTGTACACATATCTTTGCATGTTTCACCACAAAATAAATTTTAACAAATCTAAGAAGATTGATCTCATCCCAAGTATCTTTTCTATCCACAATGGAATGAAACTAAAACTCAATAGCAGGGTAAAAACTGGAGAATTCACAAATACATGAAAATTTGCAACACCCTTTTAAACAACAGTAGATCAAAGAATGCTAAAAAGAATTTAGAAAATACCTCAAGACAAGCAAAACTGAAATCACAACATACCAAAACATATGGGATGTACATATACAGTACCAAGAAGGAATTTCATAGTGATTAGTGCCTATATATAAAAGGAAGAAAAGTCTCAAATTTGCCACCCAGCTTTACATTTCAGTGTGCTGGAGGGATAGTGGCTTCATTCTCACATGCACAACAACGTGATGACAACCTGGCCAAAGCACATATAGTTGTCTGCATGGTCTGATGCAGCATATTTGGAGAGGAGTTTTGAGTTAGCAAGATGGCCTTGTGTATAAAGCATGTGAATTGCTGTCCAATAATAAAGCTCAGAGAAGCAATAAAAATAAAGGTAGCTAGCTACTGATAGTACTATACACCAGATGTTGTTCTGCTGTTGCCCTTCCATTAGTGGATTTATTTCTTAGCATAATTCCGTCACTCAGATGCTATTATTTCCCTTTCACAGATGAAAAATCTTAGATACAGAGAGGGTAAATGACTTCCTCCAAGGAAAGACTCACATTTACAGGTTTTGGAGATGAGGACTTGGGCATCTTTGCATGCCATTTCTCTGTCTAACTATGAATATATTAGGTAACATGGTAAGGGGATATTAAGTTTGCAAATGGAGTTAAGGTTGCTAATCAGATGACCTTGAAGAGATTGTCATATGTTGTCTTTGTTAACTCAGTGTAATCCCAAGCATCCTTTAAGCATGGATGAGAGAGCAGAAAATTCAACAACAATGTGATGCAATGTAACAAATATTTGATTGACCATCACTAGCTTTGAATATGGAAGAGAGTTATTAGTCAAGACCTTTGGACAGTTTCTAGAAACTGGAAAAGACAAGGAAATTAACTTTTCTCTAGAGTCTCCAGAAAGGAACACAACCCTACCAAAATCTTGGTTTTAGCCCAGTGAGACCTATTTCAGACTTCTTGACTTTAGAATGGTATAATTATTACACAGCTGTAATAAATTTGTGTTGTTTTATTCCATTAAGGACATAGATACGCACACACACCTATCCATATGTGTACATTTGCATGTCAGTGTCAAGTGGCGATAAATGCTATGGAAAATCAGTTTGGTTGAAGAGTTATGGATAGGAACTGCTATCTATATATATGGGTGATATATGGTGTGTGTGTGTGTATATATATATATATATATGTATATATTTTCACCACCGTTTATATGGGGTGGTCAGGGATGAGGTAATATTTAAACAGAGATTTGAGTGAGATGAAAGTGCAAGATATGGGAGTAGAACATTTCAGATGAGGAGACAGTAAGTATAAGCTTCTCCAAGTCAGAATTGCACTGTGCATCTTGAGAAATAGCAATAGGACAGAGGCAATGAGCCAGAGGAAAACTGTGGGATAGTGATTCTGTCGGTGGATAAAAATGGGATAGTTATCCTAATGATTTCTGGAAAAGGAATAGGAATGAAGGTGGACTGAGACAACTTTTACTTTTGCCCTGTTATTTATATTTTTTGATGATGATGCATTACTTTTATATTTTTAAAGAATTTTCATTATAACACAGCAGTACAAGAAATCTGAAGCACAGAGACAAGTATAAAGATGAGCAGTGTACTGGCAGGGTTTTCATAACTTACTTGGTTCTGCTCAAAAATTGAGGGAAAGGGGTAAGAAAGAATCAAACCATGCTGTTATTCAAGATTATTTGCTATCTATTTGCACTTTTACACCTTCTACATGCTGAGTCTATATACACTCCTCAGGAACAACATGTACATTTGTATGTGTGTGGGCACATATGTTTGCTTGAAGCTGAATTATTTGGTATGAAGGGGAATATTTGGAAGTATAGAATGACAAAGATTATTTAAAAATCCATTTATAAATCCATGCTTACCAGAACATCTTGAAGATACCAATATTATGGAAACTCACTTATACATTAGCAACATGGAGTACAGTTGAGATCATGGGATTTCAGGCTGCCTGAGTTCAGGCCTTGGGTCCACCACTTACCAGCTTAGGGACCTACAGAAGGTCATTCAACCTCCTAAAGTTTTTTTTTTTTTTCCCCCAGCTGAAAAGGGAGATAATAGCACATGACTGACTGAATTGTGATAATTAATACACCCACTAGTAGAACTAAAACAGGCTTCCCTGGTGGCTCCACGATAACAAATCCGCCTGCAATGCAGGAGATGCTGGTTTAATCCCTGGGTTGGGAAGATCCCCTGGAGGAGGGCGTGGCAACCCACTCCAATATTCTTGCCTGGAGAGTTCCATGGATAGAGGAACCTGGCAGTCTACAGTCACAAAGAGTCTAGGGTCACAAAGAGTCAGATACAATTGCAGCAACTGAGTACACAGGCACGCAGAACTGAAACACTAGAAGAGGGCTTCCCCGGTGGTACAGTGGGTAAGAATCCTGCCAGTGCAGGGCTCACAGGTTCAGTCCCTGGTCCGGGAATGTTCCACATGCCATGCAGCAACTAAGTCCATGCACCACAACTGCTGACGCCCATGCACCTAGAGCTCTGCAACAAGGGGAGCCACCACACTGAGAAGCTCCATCGGCCATAACTAGAGAAAGCTCACGCAGCCAGTGTTCGGTTCAGTTCAGTCACTCAGTGGTGTCTGACTCTTTGCAACCCCAAGGACTGCAGCACACCAGGCCTCCCTATCCATCACCAACTCCTGGAGTTTACTCAAACTCATGTCCATTGAGTTGGTGATGCTATCCAATCATCTCATCCTCGGTCGTCCCCTTTTCCCACCATCAATCTTTCCCAGCATCAGGGTCTTTTCCAATGAGTCAGTTCTTCGCACCAGGTGGCCAAAGTATGGGAGCTTCAGCTTCAGCAGCAGTCCTCCCAGTGAATATTCAGACTGATTTCCTTTAGGATGGACTGGTTGGATCATTACACATTCAGTGTAACCAAAATAAAAACAAAAAATAAAACACTGGAATAGTGTCTTGCATAATAGTAAGTGCTCAATATGCTATTATTGTGATTGTTTCTCTGTTCTTTATTATTGGACTGCAGTGAACATACTTTATACACACTGATGACTTGCTAACTTGAAACTTTTCTACACATATGCTTCAAGAGACTACACAGGCAACTTTATTTGCTTTAGCTAGTTTGTCATCATCTTGAATACATGTGCAAATGAAATCACTATAACTGCTCATGTTTAAAAGCAAAATAATCCAGCACATCATACTGACATAACAGACAATAGAACTGTTCCAAATGCATTAGCCAGTAGCTTCTCCTGGTGACTGCTTCTTGGCTTAAATATTACTTAAATATTTCATCAGAATAGACTTTACCAGTAATCTCTGAAAAACAAACAGACCTTATGTTCCCTGGACAAAGTTAAAAAAGACCTTATATAACATGATTGCAGTTAAGTTTAATCTCTGGTCTTTATTCAGCTAGACAAAACTATAAATTTCAGGAAAACATTTTAAATAATGATCAGCGTCAGCTCTGGTTGAGTTTTTGATTTCTTCTAGTCTTCTCTGCATGTGTGCGTGCTCAGTCATGTCTGACTCTGCGACACTTGGACCATAGCCTACTAGGCTCCTGTCTCATGTGATTCTCTAGACAGGAATACTGGAGTGGGTTGCCATGATCTCCTCCAGGGGATCTTCCTGACCCAGGGATCAAACCCTCATCTCTTATTATGTCTCCTACATTTGCAGGCAGGTTCTGTATTACCACTAGCATCACCTGGGAATCCCTATGGGGGTTTAAGGCTTTATTACCATATATAAAATAGATAACAAACAGGAATTTGTTGTATGGCTCAGGAAACTCAAACAGGGGCTCTGTATCAACCTAGAGGGGTGGGCGGGGAGGGAGATGGGAGGGAGGTTCAAAAGGGAGGGGATATGTATACCTATGGCTGATTCATTTGAAGTTTGACAGAAAACAACAAAATTCTGTAAAGCAATTATTCTTCACTAAAAAAAATAAATTAAAAAAAGGCTTTGATTCAAGAGTTTTCCATTTACAGTCTAGATGGCTTCATGCAAACTTCTCAATTTCCGTTTGTCTTAGTTCTCTTAATACTGTGCTCAAGGATTGCTTTTCCCTGTCTGTGAAAATTCCAATACAGCCTATATCATTCAGTGTTTCATGGTTTTATGACAGAAGCAAGAGACAGGATTACCACTTTTAACTGTTGCATACAGAAAAATTAATTGACTATCCCAAGTCATCAACTAGGCTTTGGGGCCAGGTCTTTTAGTTA
This sequence comes from Ovis canadensis, assembly GCF_042477335.2. NCBI lineage: Eukaryota > Metazoa > Chordata > Mammalia > Artiodactyla > Bovidae > Ovis > Ovis canadensis. The sequence goes on from NC_091247.1 coordinate 200,264,091, forward strand.
TAACAGATCTCTTTTCCATTAGACTATATTATTTAAATTAATAGAATAAAAATGCCATTTTCTTTTTTAAAAATTAAATAGGTCAAGACCACAAAGTGATTCACAAGACTGATAAATCTTCTCTGTCAATAGGTCAAATGCAAGATTTTTTTTAAAAACGTATTATCCATTATACAAAGACTACTTTTATTTGAATCATAATTTTTGTAAGTACCTTTTGTTCCATCAAGAATGAAGAGAGGATACCAAAATCTTTCTAAATTTTCAACATTAATAAATTCTAAGCCAAAAATGTCACCAAAGAAATACTTTTTCTGATTGAAAGACTGACGTATACCAAGATAAGTATCATTCTATATTTTAATGTATGCTTCTTTCAAAAACTCTAATTTGAAATATAAATGTTCTTTTAAAAAGACTGGCTGCCTTTTCTTGAAATAAAAGTTACCCCTTTACTTATTTTAGTCTGAAAATATAAAACTTATTCCACCTTGAATCCATTGCAGCAGTTTCTAGTTTTCCTTTTCTCAGAAGGTTGAGCCTCTGCCGTCTTATCTGAATGATGATTTTGGTCCATCATTGAACTGCATATATCATGCGAATGTTTCCAGTTGTTGTTGATGTTTAGTTCAAAATGATCACCTTTTGAGAGAGAAAAAGTAGGTTTTATTTCACATTAACAATTCAGAAGTGAGAAAAACCTCAAGGTCAACATCCATCAATCAATAATTCCACAAATATTCATGTAGGATTTATTATGTCCTGATGAGGCAGAAATTGCTAGACAGTCTAAGACTCTGAGACCTTGGTTCTTTTTAATTTCTTTTTTTTTTTTTCTCTTCCCAAGTAAGCATCTCACTCTTTGTTCCAATTACCACGCATCAGAGGAATACCTCCCTAGTCTGGAGGGTCATAAAACATTCAGACCAAGGATAAGACAATCATTACCTGCTGTCGAGTTTATTAAGGGGGAAAAAAACCCCAAAACTTCAAGAAGACCATTAGCTCTTAAAGATACCTTTGGTTCCTAAATAATGGTCTGGGGTCTTAAGAAAGGGTTGAGGGATGGCATCGCAATGTCTAGAGAAATTGAGAAATGGGGGATCCAAAAAAGCTATAAAAATGACAATCTGGACTTTGCGATAGTCAAACTGATTGGTCAAAAATGATGTATATTAAAGTCACCAGCCAACCAACGATATACAGTTTGATACTAGTAAAGATATAAAACTGCTGTAATCCCTGCCTTCTGGGGGCTCTTCACCCTCTCTCAGTGTCTATGTGTGAGCTTTGTATCTCTACCCTTTAAGATAAACTTTGCCTGTTTGAGTGTTTGCAAGTTTGCAGATTTCATTCTTCAGCTCCATGAACAGAGCTCGGGTTTCATGTTTCGCTGAGCACTGAAACACAAAATGAAGGGGAAACACACACACACACATTTCTAGTTTTAGTGAGATTATAATTTAGGAAGATAAATTTATAGAGGGAAACTTGAATTAACAAATAAGGTAACAGAGTCACACACTAGATTAGATTAAATAAATTATTAGCAATATCTATTAGAAATAAAATCTGGGGATTTTCCTGATGGTACAGTGGATAGGAATCTGCCTGCCACTGCAGAGGACATGGGATCAATCCCTGGTCCAGGAAGAGTCCACATGCCACAGAGGAAGTAAGCCCACACCACAGCTATTGAGCCTGTATGTTTTAGAGCCCTCCAGCTGCAACTACTGAGCCCCTAGGAAGAGTAGTCCCTACTTACCACAACTAGAGAAAATCTGTTCACAGCGCAACCAAATAAATAAATAAATATTTTTTTAAAAGAGAAAAAAAATTTTGTTACATTTTCTGTATATCAACATTACAAGATCTAGAAAGACAAACATGTTTAATTCATCTTTGCGTACTCAGTTGTGTCCGACTCTTCACAACCCTGTAGACTGTAGCCCACCAGGCTCCTCTGTCCATGGAATTGTCTGTGAAGAATACTGGAGTGGGTTGCCATTTCCTTCTCCAGGGGATCTTCCCCATCCGGGAATCAAACCTGCATCTCTTGCCTCTTCTGCACTGGCAGGCAGACTCTTTACCACTGAGCCACCTGAGAAGCCCTTAATTCATCTTTATGTCTTTACAAAGTGTCAAACACTGCCTTCCACATAGTAGACAGTCAAAATGAGCAGAAAAAACAATGTAATGAATTATAATTAGAATGGCCTAAAAAGGTTTCATAGAGAATATACCTCTGGAACCAGGCTCAAAAAGCAGGTAGAGTTTGGACTTGTTAAAAAAAAGAGCTTAGTGTACTCTAAGCACCTCTCAGAGAGACTATGGTCATGCCTGACCTCACCATAACCACAATTCCACTTTATTTTAATTAATTAAACAGAATCATTCCTTTTCTTTGTATTTCTACTACTTTCCCAGACAGACTAGTTGTCACCTCTCTCCTACATATTGGGAAAAATATCCAGATAAAAAATTGGAAAAGTAGGCACTTTTACCTTATTTCTGGAAAAAGATTAAATTGTAATAACTCACTACAAATTAATTAAAAGAGTGGAATATCAATTCAGAGTTGACTCTAAACATCATGACATTTTAGCCTGAACTGTACTGGTGGTACTGAGAGGGGGGAGCGGGGGGAAGGAAAAACAGCATTCACCAACTTCTTAGATCTTTTACAAGTCTGTAAATAACTTAATAATTTTTAATTAAATAACCTTAACAATAATTATTAGGCTAGCCATCTTCCTGAATTGGAGAAGGAACTGATATTTTTGAGTCCATAGTTTGCTCCAGGAACTGGGCTGAACGGAATTTTTTCTCATTGAGTCAGAGGTAAAAGAATCTTGAAGACCTATTTCCTCCCCCTGAGTCAAACTTGACTTGAAACAAGTAATGTCGAGGTGGGTAAGTAGTTTTGAGACACATCTCATTTCTCAATGCTTGCCAGCTAACACTTCAACCCACATTATCCAGTTGGAATCAAAGAAATTAAGAGCAAGTTTAGTAATTTTATAGAGTCAGTGATAATAATTGCCTTGGAGCATATTTTGAGAAGATAACTGGGGGTTCATTTTTTCAGACTTGAAGTTCCACTTGGATAGAAAGTAATAGGAATGGGATTTCAGACTTTATTGTTAAATTATCAATGCCTGATTTCCTGTCTTTTATTTTCAAAAACACAAGCCTGAGGCTCAGCTACCTCTAGAAGATAGATTTTAAGGGCTTAGACTATAAGCATGTAGAAGACAAACAGCATAAAATGTGTAATATTTATCATGTCCATAAAAACAATTTTTATCCTTGAAAATTGCGGAAGTTTCTCAAATAAGAGAAACACTGAAGTTTGAGAATTTCAAAGGTTCTTTCTTACCTGGACTTAGGATCCCACAGCAACAACCACAGGTCTATCCCTTTATCTGTTGTCAGAGTCTCTTGCTAAATAGTTAGCTGGGTTATTTCTTTTTTCAGTCCAATGATGATTAACTATCTTATTAGGTCATTGTCCTAGGCAAATAGAGGAAAACTGACCACTTATTATAAGAACCTCCACTGCACACTTATATTTTTAAAACTGTGTTAATAATATCTCAGAACTTACAAAATATTTGTATATAAAAGTTCAAAAATTAAGCTTTATTTCTGAGAATAATTTATATTTTCTTACTCAGTTTGCATATTTTTCTTTAAAAATACAAATACAACAGATTATTAAAACTCTTCCATATAAAGAAGACTACAAGGCAATTTTTAAAACTTGTCTATAGATTGCTTTAATATTCAAAGGATCAAATACACTATTTTGTTTGATTCTTTTTGTTGTGAAAGTTGCTCAGTTGTGTCCAACTATCGGCAGCCTCATGGACTGTAGCCTGCCAGGCTCCTCTGTTCATGGAATTCTCCAGGCAAGACTACTGGAGTGGGTTGCCACTCCCTTCTCCAGGGTATGTTCCTGACGTATGTATCAAACTCAGGTTTCCTGCATTGTAGGCAGATTCTTTACCAACTGAGCCTCCAGGAAGCCCCCTTTTGTTTGGTACTTGGGTGCAATTCTAACATGATGTGTCTGGATACCAGATGTCCCATATGGACTAGTAAAAGTGCCAATTTATTACAAGATAGATTTCCTAAATGACAAAAAATTTTAAAGATGATGGAAGTCAAGACTACTTTGCATGATAGATTTCTTATATCAATGTCTGCAGAAAGATAGATCACATGATTTCTATTAACCTGGTTTTTAGAGAAGGGGAGAGCTTGATCCAGTTGCAAGTTTTCTTGAGGAGGTATGACGTTTCATGCTCTCATGATTTCATTCACTCACTCAAACACTTTTGAATCGCTATTATACCTCTTTACCCCAGTCATTGGACTCTGTTCTGGAGGTGTACAGAAGTTAAGTAAAAGTGAAAGTGTTAGTCACTCAGTTGTGTCCAACTCTTTGAGACTTCATAGGCTCCTCTGTCCATGGAATTTCCCAGGCAAGAATACTGAAGTGGGTATCCATTCCCTTCTCCAGGGGATCTTCCTAATCTAGGGATCAGACCCAGGTCTCCTTCACACATAATGATGTAAGTGTCAACTTACAAAATTGTCGCAGTCTAAAAGTTGAGTGTTATGCTTTATTTGGTGGGAATTTTTAGGACTTCAAACATGAGATGGTGACTGTAGCCATGAAATTAAAAGACACTTGCTCCTTGGAAGAAAAGCGGTGACAAACCTAGACAGCATATTAAAAGCAGAAAATCACTTTGCCGACAAAGGTCCATTTAGTCAAAGCTATTATTTTTCCAATAGTCATGTACGAATGTGACAGCTGTACCATAAAGAAGGTTGAGTGCTGAAGAACTGATGCTTCCAAACTGTGGTGGTGGAGAAGACTCTTGAGAGTTCCTTGGACAGCACGAAGATCAAACTTGTCAACCCTGAATAGTCATGGGAAAGACTGATGCTGAAGCTGAAGGTCCAATACTTTGGCCACCTGATACAGATAGCAGATTCATTGGAAAAGACCCTGATGCTGGGAAAGACTGAGGGCAAGAGGAGAAGGGGCGACAGAGGATGAGATGGTTGGATGGCTTCACTGACTCAGTGGACATGAGTTTGAGCAAACTCTGGGAGACAGTGAAGGTCAGAGAACCCTGGAGTGCTATAGTTTATGGTGCCGCAGAGAGTCGGGCATGACTTAGCTTCTGAACAACAACAAGAAGCCCGGGAGACAGCACCTCAAATAACCCTGAAAGAATTGCTCTGAGAAGGCAGAGGGAGGAGTCAGGTTATAGAGAGGTTTGCAAGAAAGGGCAGGTAGTCTGAACATTAAAAGATTATTGATAATAAAGGAAAAGCAGATATCTCAAGGAATTTAGCGCTTTTCTGTGTGTGGGAAGATACAAGAGTTTGGGCTCACTGAAATCATTCCTTTCATATGCATCTCAGCTATCTGGGGCCAGTATCTGGCTTTTTCCACTCCTCCCCCCAGCTCCTCAGTGCTCACCTTAGGGAGTGACTAATGGCTGCCTGATGGCAGGTATTGTTCTTCCTGGGTACCCTTGGAGTTCAGAAATTCACTTTTGGAGTGCCAGATTCATGGATGGCTGCGAAATCCCTACTTGTTGATAGGACAGAAATACTCTATTTCTTATAAGTAAGATTAGTATCTTTCTTCTATCACATGAATAAATAATGTATATTATATATGTTTTATACATGTATATTATTTATTTATTATGCAGCATACTTAATATCATATATGTATAGATATATGTGCATGTATATATATATATAGCTATTATAGAGATAGCAACTTGAATGTATACATATATACATAGGTATGCACATACACATGTGAATATATATATGCACATACTTATGTTGTAATGTGAAGATGCGTATGTGAAAATAATGTTATCCCTTATCACTTCTGCAGGATAATCTTTGATACTGCTGCAACAATATTTATTTAAGCCCTGTATCTCAGTTATTTGATTGATTAGTTCTATCCTGGCTTATTCTTGGAGCTGTTGGAACCACGGGAAGAACAAGTGCAGAGGGGAAAGGTTTAGGAAATCTCTATTTTCTCAGTTAAAGGTAACTGAGAAAAGAAGATCTGGGGCTGAGAAGATTAGGGTTCAGCCTCCCAAATATTCCTCAGCAGAGTCAACATCTATAGCAGTCGCGTCCCCACACCCAGGAGATTCTGATTCAGTTGACCAAAGATTACTATTTCTTAATAAGCACTTAAGTGACCTTTTGTGTGACACCCGATTTTGAGAACCAGTGTAGCAGAGCTGGAGGAATTGATTTTGTGTGCTTCCCTTTCATTCAGAGTCGTGATACAGTTTAGGTCTTCCTATGCTAATGATTTTTTCTCTAAATTTCTATTCTACTCTAGTCGCACCACCTTGTTTTGGGACAACAGTAGAAAGAATGAAGGTAAAACAGTACAAGTTAACTAGACCTTTTCTAATCTAATCCAATCTCTGGTGAAATTCTGGAGTGTTTCCAGAGATCAAAGGACATTTGCTCTTTTTCTTGTGTGACTGTTTAAGCACTTAGACCATTTTCTTTGTGTGGCTTGTGGAAGAATAAAAGTGGTCAGAGGAAAGACATTGCAACAGTTCTTTCAAGATCAATGCTATGCTAACCTCTATAGGTCAATAGAATTGCAAAATTTCCTAAAAGTAACCTTATTGATATTTACTGCAGACGTAATCACCCCAGTTCTGATGATATATTATGGTCTTTGAAATCTGATAGACTTTGATGCCAATGTGTCTCTGCCACTTGCTAGCAGTATGAACTCAAGTAGGTTATCTAAACTTTTCTGAGCAATAATATCCGCATCTATAAAGTAGGAAAAACAATACTTGGATTAAGGGTTAAATAATATACATAAAGTGCTTTGCACAGTACTTGACAAATTATTGATTCAATACTTAAGATTCATTGTACTACATTAGTGTATTATAAATATTTAAAGCAATTGCTTCATATGAAATGAATAAAAGTAAAATCTCTAGGACACACACCCAGCAGTTTTGGTTTTTTTTCCAGAAGCTTTTTATTTCCAAAGTGCTCAGATATGTCCACAGGGATTATTGAGTGGGGAGCCTTCAGGCTCAAAGCCAACCTGCAGTTGCTTACTCCAAACTTCTCTTGGCAATGGTCAAGAGGTTGTTCTGTAACACATTATAAATCAATTATACTCCAATAAAAGTTAATTTTAAAAAAGAGGTGGGGACTTCTTTGTTAGTCCAGTGGCTAAGGCTCTGTTCTCCCAATGCAGGGGGCATAGGTTTGATCCCTTGTCGGGGAACTAAGATTGGGCATGCTGCCCCAAATTCTGAAAGCTTTTCAGCATGACCAAAAAAAAAAAAAGGAAAATAGTGGAAAAAATATTTTAGAAAAAAGTGGGAAGCACTAGGAGGCTGCAGACTCCTGGAAAGAACTCACATCTTTCTACCCACGAAAGCCCTGGCATCATCATGATTGATCTTACTGTGGCCATCATCTCTCATGTTGATCACCACCATGGGAAGCAAGGGATTCCCTGATCATGCTTGTCAGCGCCATTCTAATCTCCATATGGCTCTGCACACTCCTGTATTTGACCCTGATCTCCTATCTCTCTCTCAGTCCTGAAATGAGATCTTTCTCTTGAGATTTTTTGGAACTTATGAGTAATCGCAAGTATAATTCCCTTTACTCTCAGCCTCTTTCTTGACACATTTTGCCTCACATTCTTGCTCTCACTTAAACTTGGCCTTTCCCTGAAGACACTGCCTCTCTGGCTGCTGTGATCAATGCTAGATGCATTGTTGTCTATTTTTTACCACATAGGAAGCACTGGTTTCTAATTTGCCTTACTTTGCTTTTTTTTTTTTTTTTAAGGAATTTTTGGATGTGGACTATTTTAAAATTCTTTACTGGATTTGTTACAATATTGCCTTTGTTTTATATTTTCACTTTTTGGTGGGACTGTGAGGCATGTGGGATCTTAGCTCTCCAGTGAGGGATTGAACCTACACCCCCTGTATTGGAAGGTGAAGTCTTAACCACTGGACTTCGAGGGAAGGCCCTCCTTTCTGTTTTTAAACCTTCTCCTTTCTGAACCCACTGTTATGAATCTCATATTTAAAGACCATCACTTCTTCATGGTGGAACCATCCACTAGTCCTTGAGTCGCTCCTACCTCTTCCATGAGTTTCAGCTCTTGGTTCAAAGCCAATCTCTCAAAGTATCCCTGCTGTCATAATTATTGGTAATGTCAATGGTTGTCAGGGAACGTTTAACAGTAGGATTCCTGTGTGCTGTTTTCTATCTCTCTTGAGCCCTCTGTTCCTTATCAGTTCCTGATAGGAGCAAGCAGAGTGGCAAGCCACTCCCAGGACTGAGATTAAAAAAATGGGATTTTTGCATAGGATTTCCTTTATTAGCTTTTCCATATGGTGAAAGGGATTATTTATAACCTTCTTGACACAGATTGCCTTTTGGCTTTATGGCCTCTATTGCTCCTTGTTTCCTTGGTAACTTGTAAAGTCTGGTCTTTTGATCTTTATCTGAAGAAGCTACCTTGTAATACGGTGTATATTACTCACACAGAATTCAATAAAGCACCCTTGTTCCACCAGAGACTTGGGTCCCCGTGTCCTTTCTTCTCTCTCTCTCTCTCTATTTTTCTTTCTTTCTTTCACTTTCTTATTGTTGACTCCGGACCACCCACCAGGTTCCGGTCCATTAAAGGACCCCAACAAATGGTCATGAAGAGAATCCTTCTAATCCTTCCACTTCACAGCTTTTCAACTTTCTCTTCTCTAATGGTCTTTCTTCTATCCACCCCAATGGACATATCTTAGGTTTTATCACATCAAAACGGCAACTTCTGCCTACTGCCAGCTACAAGGACTGGATCTCCTCTATCTATGTTGCCAGCTCACAAACTGTAGCACTCTGGATGCAACAATGCTTTCTAATGACCAGGACCTATCTCATTATTGATGGATTCTACCAGAGATTTCCCTGTGCCTTATTTCATGTCGCCATTTCCCTCCATATCTGGGTTAAATTTAATGGTCGCGGCAATCACTTTCATCCATATATCTTCAAGTTATTTATGATCTTGGTATCATTTTAACTGCTTGAAAAAACCACAACCTTGATTAAATACAACTCTCAGACAACTCTGTCCGTTCATCCATGTTGCTGAACATGACTAAAGGAAAATTCTCAACCATGCTGGCTTTAAATTTATGATCATGAAATTCAAGGGGCATCTTTCTTGGGCTTAGGTATTATGCTACATTTTCCCAATCCACATTTTGCCTTCTCAGTAACTATTTTGTGCTTTCATCTCTCTTCAAAACTCTAACACATCCTTTCCTATCTCCACCTTCAAATGATGATGATTTCACTAACAAAAATGAAGAACAACTTGGGATTGGTGATGGACAGGGAAACCAGGTGTGCTGCAGTCCAGGGGGTTGCAAACAAACAGTCGGCCACAACTGAGTGACTGAACTGATTGAATGAAGAACAAAATTTCCCAGATCTCCTTTCAATGCATCTATTAACCTGTAGCATCAGTCCCACATATTCTGTCTTGATGAACTTTCTATGCTCTAGCTAAGACCAACCTCCACTTGTCCACTTGTGCTTCCTCTGGTGTTTTCAAGGATACCAATTTTTCCTTTCTAAGAATGTTTTCCTTCAGCATATATACATGCCATCACTTTTTCATCTTCAAAAATCCCTCTTTTGATCCCATTCCCCTTCCAGGTGTCACTTTATTTTTGTGCTATTTTAACATTTAAAAAAACTTCTCAAAAGCTTATCTATAATCACTGTCTTCTATTTCTTCCCTCACATTCTCCCTTGAGTACATTTCCATCATGTTTTTACCCCCAAATCTTCACTCAATTATTCTTGCCTAAGTTATAAATTACCTAAGTGCTACATGTAATGGTCTTTAGCTGACTAGACCTATTAGCAGCATTTTTTCCAGAGCTGATTATTTCCTTCTCCTGAAAATAATTGTCAGGATACTATCTTTTGTGATTTTCCTCATAACTTACTAGCTACGGACTCTTTTTATTTACTGACTCTTTTATATAGTTTGGCTTCTTAAAGTATTTCAGGGGACCTCCCTGGTAATCAAGTGGTTAACTTTGCCTTCCAATGTGGTGGGGAGCAGGTACAATTTCTGGTCAGAGATCTAGGATTCCACATGCCTTGGGGGCAAAAAACCAAAACATAAAAAAAAGCAGTATTGTACTAAATTCAATAAAGACCTTAATTGTCCACATGAAAAACTTAAAAGAAAAACAATTGAAGTGCCTCAGGATTTAACTGTTCTATTTCAGTGCTCTCATTTTTCTCATGTCTTTAATGCTATCTCAGTTCAGTTTGGACAGTCGTGTCCGACTCTTTGTGACCCCATGAACTGCAGCATGGCAGGCCTCCCTGTCCATTACCAACTCCCGGAGTTTACCCAAGCTCATGTCCATCGAGTTGGTGATGCTATGCAGCCATCTCATCCTCTCTTGTCCCCTTACCCTCCTGCCCCCAATCCCTCCCAGCACCAGGGTCTTTTCCAATGAGTCAACTCTTCCCATGAGGTGGCCAAAAAATTGGAGTTTCACATTCAAAATCAGTCCTTCCAATGAACACTCAGGACTGGTTGGATCTCCGTGCAGTCCAAGGGACTCTCAATAGTCTTCTCCAACACCACAGTTCAAAAGCATCAATTCTTTGGCGCTCAGCTTTCTTCACAGTCCAGCTTTCACATCCATACACGACCACTGGAAAAACCATAGCCTTGACTAACTGAATCTTTGTTGGCAAAGTAATATCTCTGCTTTTTAATATGCTATCTAGGTTGATCATAACTTTCCTTCCAAGGAGTAAGCGTCTTTTAATTTCATGGCTGCAGTCACCATCTGCAGTGATTTTAAGTTCAGTTCAGTTCGGTTCAGTTCAGTCACTCAGTCATGTACGACTCTTTGCGACCCGATGAATCGCAGCATGCCAGGCCTCCCTGTCCATCACCAACTCCTGGAATTCACTCAGACTCATGTCCATCGAGTCAGTGATGCCATCCAGCCATCTCATCCTCTGCCGTCCCATTCTCCTCCTGCCCCTAATCCCTCCCAGCATCAGAGTCTTTTCCAATGAGTCAACTCTTCGCATGAGGTGGCCAAAGTACTGCAGTTTCAGCTTTAGCATCATTCCTTCCAAAGAAATCCCAGGGTTGATCTCCTTCAGAAGGGACTGGTTGGATCTCCTTGCAGTCCAAGGGACTCTCAAGAGTCTCCTTCAACACCATAGTTCAAAAGCATCAATTCTTCGGCAGTCAGCCTTCTTCACAGTTCAACTCTCACATCCATACATGACCAATGGAAAAACCATAGCCTTGATTAGAAGGACCTTAGTTGGCAAAGTAACGTCTCTGCTTTTGAATATGCTCTTTAGGTTGGTCATAACTTTTCTTCCAAGGAGTAAGCGTCTTTTAATTTCATGGCTGCAGTCACCATCTGCAGTGATTCTGGAGCGCCCCAAAATAAAGTCTGACACTATTTCCACTGTTTCCCCGTCTATTTCCCATGAAGTGATGGGACCGGATGCCATGATCTTAGTTTTCTGAATGTTGAACTTTAAGCCAACATTTCACTCTCCTCTTGCAATTTCATCAAGAGGCTTTTTAGCTCCTCTTCACTTTCTGCCATAAGGGTGGTGCATATCTGAGGTTATTGATATTTCTCCTGGCAATCTTGATTCCAGCTTGTGTTTCTTCCAGTCCAGCGTTTCTCATGATGTACTCTGCATATAAGTTAAATAAGCAGGGTGACAATATACAGCCTTGATGTACTCCTTCTCCTATTTGGAACCAGTCTGTTGTTCCATGTCCAGTTCTAACTGTTGTTTCCTGACCTGCATACAGGTTTCTCAAGAGGCAGGTCAGGTGGTCTGGTATTCCCATCTCTTTCAGAATTTTCCACAGTTTATTGTGATCCACACTGTCAAACTGTGGTCCACAGTTGCTTTTTACATGATCCAGGGGATGTTGGCAATTTGATCTCTGGTTCTTCTGCCTTTTCTAAAACCAGCTTGAACATCAGGAAGTTCACAGTTCATGTATTGCTGAAGCCTGGCTTGGAGAATTTTGAGCATTACTTTACTAGCGTGTAAGATGAGTGCAATTGTGCGGTAGTTCGAGCATTCTTCGGCATTGTCTTTCTTTGGGATTGGAACGAAAACAGACCTTTTCCCATCTTGTAGTCATTGCTGAGTTTTCCAAATTTGCTGGCATATTGAGTAAAGCACTTTCACAGCATCATTTTTCAGGATTTGAAATAGCTCAACTGGAATTCCATCACCTCCACTAGCTTTGTTCGTAGTGATGCTTTCTAAGGCCCACTTGACTTCACATTCCAGGATGTCTGCTATGTTGCTAATTACCAACTTTTTATCTCTGATCAAGACTTCACTTCTGAGCTGTAGATATTTCCATTGCCTTCTCACCATCCCTTTTTAGCTGTCATAGACATCTCACACTTAGCATTTTCCAAGTTGTTCTCATCATTTTCCATTCCCAAACCTCATCTCCTGTATTATTCCCAATTCCAGGTGGCTCAGTGGTAAAGAATCCACCTGCCAATGCAGGAGATGCAGGGGACACAAGTTCAATCCCTGAGTCAGGAAGATTCCCCTGGAGAAAGAAATGGAAACTCACTCCAGTATTCTTATCTGGAGTATCCCATGGACAAATGAGAGTGGTGGGCTATAGTCCATAGCATCACTGAGTGAGTGAGCATGCACTCATCTTTCTAGTTGCACACACACACACATCCTGGAATCATTCTTGACTCCTCTCTGACACCATATCAGGCTCTAATTTAAAAATATATCCTGAATCTGACTTTTTTTTTTTTTTTTACCATCAGCAGTTATCACTTTGGTCCTGAAGCAACACCCTTTAACTTTTATTAAAAAGTTACCTTTACACTCATCCTCCTCCCCACTCTTTCCCAACCTCACTTCCCAGTGTAAAGTTTAATACACAGCCTGAACCCTCATGACAAAACAGGTCATCTTATGACACTGCTCTACTGAAATCCTCCAATGGCTTCTTACCTTACTCAGCATAAAAATCCGAAGACTAGCCTCAAGGCTGTATAAGATAGAGATCCTACACCTAGGATCTTTGTACTTGCTGTTGCCGGGAGCCAGCGTGAGGAACTCCACCCTTGGCAAAGGTCATGAGGAAGGAGGCTCGGCATATGCAAATGCAGGGTCGAGCCTCAGGAAACCCCCTGTTCCCGAGCATCTACCCCCAAAACCAGAGTCTGTTTTATGCTCTCACCTGTACCTCTGACTTTACAGGGGGCTCTCCCCCATCACCACTTCTCTCGGAGAAGGAGTTAACTTGCAGCTCCAGTTAATAAAAATTCCTGGGCGTGACAAGAGCGTTTCAACTTATAAATTCCTCTGAAGGTTCTCTAGCCTGCCTGAGTGGGTTCTCCAGCCACATGTGATTGTTTACAGCCTCCCAACCATGAGAGGCAGGAGATGCTTTAAAACTTTCTAAATACAGACTCTTTTGTAAAGTTAGAAAATTATTAGTATAGTATAGTGGGTTGATTAGGAATTATATTGGTGAAGGGTTTTTCATTTATTGTGCCAATAATTACTGCTAATTCCATGCCCTGGGTGTGATAAGGTTGTCTCAGGTCAAACCTCTCTGCAGACAGACTAGCTTGTGTGACAACCTCTCAACCATAAACAGCACAGAGAGTTTGGAGTATTTTAAAAGTCTTAATTAGCATAGGGCTTTTCTCATTGTTGAGTCAATGATTGCCTCCAGGTCTCCATATCCTTAGGCGCCTGGGAATATATTAATCAATGTATTTGGAATATAGAAAAGGAAATATAGTAGTTTTTGATGATAGCAGTACTAGACTTTTTGAGTTAATGAATTTTCTCTTTTGTTATAGATCACTGTACTTTGTTATAAATCACTGTGTCCTTGCTATGCAAAAATGTAAGTTTATCACTATCTTAAGACTAAATAGATCTTAAGGGGAACATTGGTGAAGGGTTTTCATTTGTTGGGCTGATGTTTGCTGCTAAATCTCCATATTCCCTGCCCTTATAATGAATATAACTAGCATATAAGAGAAATAAGTATTAACCTTTAAGCATATAGAAGAAATAAGTATTAACCTTTAAGATTAATCATGTTAAACCTTAGGCTAAGTAAGTTCCTTTCTTGATTGTAACCCGCTACACCCTCACCCTATAGGAATGCAACTTTATCTGCTACCTTCAGAGGGTGGCGCCTGGTTTAAGAAAAAACACCCTTGGAAAAAATAAGTTTTTTGGTTATCAGAAAAGAAAGGATCATAAAATGTCAGCAGGCCTCATGGCCATAAGATGATGTAAAACCCATAAGACCTTTGTATAATTTTATATGAAGCACCTGATTGTGACAAGGGTCAGGTCTGCTGACCCCCGCATGACTCTGTATTCATCCTCATGTGTAACAAAAGGTATATAAACAAACCTAAAAAATAAAGAAATTGGATCAGTTTCTGGAAAGACTGATTCCTCTGTGTCGTTTTCTTCCCTTCTGGCTGAATTCCCATCTGGTACGTGGGTACTCACCAAGCCTACTAATTTTGCCTGGGCTTCTAAGATCGGACCAGGGAGGCCTCAGTGCCTCCTCTCCTTTGGGAGAATGGAAAGACGCCTGTGGCCTACGTAGGTGGTGATTGGTATTCCACGTAAACCAAGTTATTCAGCCTCTTTCCTCCACTATTTTTCCTACTACACTATCCGTTTCTAATCTCTCTCTATATCTGTAATTAAGTAAGTTTTTTCCTAGGATGCCAACTCCGTCTCCCCTTTGAATTACCCTGGATCCACCGGGGCTGGACCCCAGCATGCTGTTGCTTTTGTCTAGAATGTTCTTCTCCAGACATCTGCCTCATCATCTTTCATCATCATCATGTTTCAATACCCATCTGAATGATACTTTCTCAGTGAAGTGTTCTCTGAAAATTATTTTAAATATTGTCTCCTCTGACCTCAATATAGCTCCTCACTAATTTATTTTCTCTTATAATTCATCGTATTATGAATTTTAGTGTTTAGAGGTCTTAAGTCTAGGATACATATTCTCTTGGAGAAATGAGAAGGCTTTCGAAAGGTTATGCAAGCATAGATAATGTTTTAGAGAAAAATTAACAGCTTTACTGAAGGCTACTGGATACACAGTATACTGTTTGCTCAGTCGTGTCTGACTCTTTGCGATCCCATGGACTGTAGCCCGCCAGGCTCCTCTGTCCATGAAATTTTCCTGGCAAAATACTGGAATGAGTTGCTATTTCTTCCCCCAGGGGATCTTCCAACCCCAGGATCGAACTTGAGTCTGTTTTGTCTCCTGCACTGGCAGGTGGCTTCTTTATGATTGCGCCACCCAGGAAGCCCACATAGTATGCTATACATTTGCAAATATAATTTAATATTTTGACATATGTTTTCAATGATGGGACCAAAATAATGTACATAAAGTCACTCCCAGAAATTTTCTTCTACCTCCTCTAGTATTCCCAAGCCTAGACCAAGCCACTGATGCTCCTCCAGCTCTACAGATTAATTAATATTTTATAGAATTTTATACTAATGTAGTCAAATTGTATGTACTGCTTTTTGACTGACTTCTTTCATTCAGCATAATTATTGTGAAATTCAACCATGTTATGTATACCAGTAGTCTCATTCTTTTCTATGCTAATTGGTAGTCTAATATATGGGTATGTCACAATTTGTCTACTCACCTAGTTATAAAAATCTGAGTTGTTTTCAGTTTTTGGCTAGTACAAATAAAAGTCTTATGAATATTCATTTACATGCATTCTTGTGTACATATACTTTCATTTCTCCTAAAAAATACCTAGCTGTGGAATGCCTGGCTCATATGGAAGATTTGTGCTTAAGTTTTTAAGAAATTGTTAAACTGCTTTCTACACAGTTGTATCATTTTACATTCCCATCAGCAGTGTACAAGAGTTTCAGTTCCTCCATATCCTCACTCATGTTGGTATGAACAGTCTTTTTAATTTTAGTCCTTTTAGTTGATGTGTAGTGGCATCTAATAGTGGTTTTAATTTACATTTCCCTAAAATTAAAAGATGCTTACTCCTTGGAAGAAAAGTTATGACCAACCTAGATAATATATTCCAAAGCAGAGACATTACTTTGCCAACTAAGGTCCGTCTCGTCAAGGCTATGGTTTTTCCTGTGGTCGTGTATGGATGTGAGAGTTGGACTATGAAGAAGGCTGAGCGCCGAAGAATTGATGACTTTGAAATATGGTGTTGGAGAAGACTCTTGAGAGTCCCTTGGACTCCAAGGAGATCCAACCAGTCCATTCTGAAGGAGATCAACCCTGGGATTTCTTTTGAAGGAATGATGCTAAAGCTGAAACTCCGGTACTTTGGCCACCTCGTGCGAAGAGTTGACTCATTGGAAAGGACTCTGATGCTGGGAGGGATTGGGGGCAGGAGGAGAAGGGGACAGAGGATGAGATGGCTGGATGGTATCACTGACTCGATGGATGTGAGTCTGAATGAACTCTGGGAGCTGGTGATGGACAGCAAGGCCTGGCGTGCTGCGATTCATCGGGTTGCAAAGAGTCGGACATGACTGAGCGACTGAACTGAACTGAATATTAAATGATGCTGAATATCTTATCTTGTATTTACTTCCTGTCCATCTCACTAAATATATTTTCACTTTTTCTTTTACTTTTGTGAAATGTCTGCTAAATCTTTCACCCAGTTTTGACTGGAGTGTTTGTCCTCTTATCATTGAATTGTAAGAGTTCTTTACATGTTTTCAAAGAAGGCCTTTCTTGGAAAATTGTTTGCAAAGACTTTCAAGAGCAAAAATTTAAAATTTGATAGAGTCCAATTAATTTTTTCTTTTCAGTTTGTGCTTTTGTGTTCTATATGAGAAATCTTTACCAAAATCAAGGCCAATGAAATTGTCTCATTTTGTTCTAGAGATTTTATATTTTTAGCATTACGTTTATGTCTACATTCCATTTTGCATTAATTTTAGTATAACGTGTGAGGCAAGGGTTAAGATTAATTAATTTGTCTATTATTATCTAATTTATTTAGCATTGTTTGTTAAAAAGATTATTTTTCTCCTATTGACTTAGAATGCTTGTAAAATATCAGTTAAATATAAATATGTTGGTCTAGATGCAGACTCTTTATTCTATTCCACTAATTAATATGTCTATCTACACAGCAATAACATAGTATCTTATTTAGTATAGCTTCATAATAAGTCCTGAAATGAAATAGTTTAAATCTTCCCACTTTGTTCTTCTTCAACAATGTTGTGGCTATTCTAGGCCCTTGGCATGTCCATATAAAATTTTTAATCTGCTTGTCAATTTCTGAAAACAGCCTCTGCTGGAATTTTGGGATTGCAGTCATGCTACAGATCAGTTTTGGTATAAATGGTATCTTAACAGTATTGAGTCATACAATTCATGAACATGGTATATCTCTCCTTTGTTTAAATTTTGTTTAATTTCTGCTCAGATTGTAGTTTTCAGTGTATTGGTCTGTCATGTTTTGTCAAAATTGTTAAGCATTTCATATTTATACTATTTTTGTTTTATTTTAATTTCAATTTCTGACTCTTCAGTACCAGTATATAGAAATAAAATTGATTTCTATATTGGAATTGTATCCTGCAACCCTACACAACTCATTTTATAGTTCTAGTGGATTTAAAAAAAATATGTTTCTTAGGATTTTAAATATAGGTTACCATTGGAAAAGACTCTGATGCTGGGAGGGATTGGGGGCAGGAGGAGAAGGGGACAACAGAGGATGAGATGGCTGGATGGCATCACTGACGCGATGGACGGGAGTCTGAGTGAACTCCGGGAGTTGGTGATTGACAGGGAGGCCTTGTGTGCTGCGATCCACGGGGTCGCAGAGTCGGGCACGACTGAGTGACTGAACTGAACCATGGTCTGTGCAAATAAAGACAATTGTACTTCTTTTTTCCTTTCCAATTTGATCCTTTTCCTCCTCTTCCTTAGTGTACTGATTAGGACTTCCAGTCCCCTCTCTAGGCTAATCTATCACAAAATAAAAGTGGCGAGAGCAAGCATCCTTGCTTTGTTCCCGACATTATGGGATAGTGTTTTTCACAATTAAATATGATTCTTGCATAGGTTTGTTGTAGATGTTGGTTAAAAAAGTTTTCTGTTATTTCTATTTCTTCTGAATTAAATCATTAATAAATGGCTTAAGATTCAAAGTCAATCAAGGTAATTCACTGCATCAGTAGGCCAAAGAGAAAAAAAAAAAACCCTCTTAAACATATATTATTTCAAAAGATGCAGAAAAAGCATTTGATGAAATTCTTTACTCATTTATGATAAAAAATCTTAGCAAACTATGACTAGAATTTTCTTAAGATAACATAGAGCATCTACCAGAATACCTAACTACTTCCTTACTCTTTTATTGGTACTGATGGATAGGGAGAAAATAGGGGATCCAACAAATTGGAAGTTCAATGAGTTAGGAGAAAAAATACCTGAGAGAATTTGAGGGAATAAGATGAAGGTAAAATGTGGAAATCTAAATATATTATTTTAGAGCATTTCCAGATGATGACAAATACCAAAAAATGGCTACTGGATGGTTTCACTGAAGTGGAATAGAGGTGTGCATTTTCTCACCAATCAAAAAAGTATAGAAAGTCTACTCAAAACAACACGGATATCATTTTTACCTATTATATTGGCAAAAATCTGAAAGATCGAATGTAACCCATATTGATGAAGATGTGGGAAAACAGGTATTTGCCCACATTCCAGCTGAAGTGCAAATCATATACTGCCCTTTTGGAAAGCAAACTGTCAGTATTTATTAAAATTTTAAATGTTTAAAAACAAAAGAAATTCTACTCAAGGCTGTGTTGTGCCTTCAAGGTAGCGCTGAACAAATTTCCTTCTGTGATGATGAAAATGTTCCTAAGTGGATTCTCAAAAGCAGCAGCATTAGCTACACATGGCTATTTAGCACTTCAAAGATGACTAGTGAGAACAAGACACTGAATTTTTAATTTTATTTAATTCAGATTTAAATCACCACATATATCTAGTAGCTACTTTATTGGATAGCGTAATTTCAGGGTATCAATCTGTATCCTTTTGGAGCAGAGTAAGAATGACCTTTTCCTGAGAATATCACAAAATCTCACTGAAAACATTACCTTTAACTTAATTCTTTCCAAGGATTGAACTGTCAAATCATAAGGCTATTAAGAAACAGAAGATATGCAATAGTCTATTACTTCTATTTCCATGTATGATTTACCTCTTTCTCCTCTTTTCTCTTCTTTTCATATCCTGCTATCTCAAGATTAAGGATCAAGCACAATATCAGATATTGTAATCATTCAATACATGACAGCTATTATGATAGTCTTTTTCTATTTATAAACAATACTATAATGAACATCTTTAATGTAAATATTTGAATATGTCTATGGTTATTTCTATAGGGTACAATCTTACTACCAAAATTACTGATTCAGAGAGTGTAAGCTTTTAAAAACTCACTTTTCAAATTGCTTTCCAGATAGATTCTATCAATAGTGGACCCTCCATATATATTGCACCTCTCATTTCATATCCATCAGTCATGTATAGTTTCAGTCTTACAGTATGGATGCTAAATGGAAACTCACTGTTTTTTCATTTTGCATTTTTTGATCGTGGACCATATTTATGCTAATTCCATAGGATCTTATGATCAAGTACTCTAACGTATTTTATATGACACAGATATTACTTCCTTTGTCTCTTTTTAGTTTACTCCGGCTTAAACTCAGAAAAATATTTTTGCATTCTCAAATGGCAAAAAAGTGTCCTTTTGAACTCCACCAATGTAGCATTTCGTTCACTGTAATAAGAATCCTAGTTATAAAATAAACATTTTTTTTTTCTGGAAATTCTAACTTTTCTAGATAATTCTCAGTTTGTTTGCTCTCCTGCGATATATTGTAAAAAAGGCCAAGCACAATTCCCAACAATGTCTCTGAAACAACAGGATTCTCCTATTCTTAACTCCTGCTAATCCTGAAATTCCAGTTATGACCTGACTTCCTTGAATCATCTTGTCCATTTCCTTCAGGCCTCTCTAAGTATGTCGTGTTCCATGGAATTCCTGGTGGCTTCCAACGTCCTCTTAGATATTTGTAGCCGTCTAACAATATTCATAACACAACACACTAACATATTTAATCAATCACTCCAGAAGCTTGTACTAGAGACAACTGGTAGGTTTTGGAGTAAGAAGCGCTAGGTAGATAGGAGCTGACATGGCTACAAGTCAGAAGCAAATAGAAAGATCCAATTGGAAATTACCTGTGCAGTACTGATGTTTGTGAAATTCTCCCGCCAGTAGGTGGAAGCAGACTCCTGTCTGTAAAAAGTGATCCTATGACCAACTCTCATATCTGAGCTGTTGTTTACCACTTTGCAGTAAAAGCAGCTTTCCTTCTCCAAGAATCTGCCCTTTCTTGGGTAATATTTATGCAATCAGTAATCCTTATTCAAAGGAGATTAGGAGCCTTCATGAATTTAACCCATGCCTAGTATAATAAAATATTTTTCCATGCAAGTTCAGGTTAGGCAAAGCAAACATAACAAAAGAGTAAAATTTCATCTGTTGTTGTTGTTTAGCTGCTCAATCATGTCTGACTGTTTAGCAACCCCACGGGTCTTCTGTTCATGGGATTTCCCAGACAATAACACTGGAGTGGGTTGCCATTTCCATCTCCAGGGGATCTTCCTGACCCAGGGGTCCTGCACTGGCTGGCGAATTCTTTATCACTGAGCCACCTGGGAAGCCCCACATATCATCTGAGTAGGTTTTTAATGCTAATAAATTGATCATGGGACATCCTAAATAAATTCTGTTCTTACCTCATTCTCCTAAGAAGACAGTGCTACTTGGCTTAGGCTCAGGAAGGGAGGATTGGACTCAAAAGGGCAAATCCACAGAGAAGGAAGTAAGTGGGAGGGCAAACATGATTTAGTAATGGGGATAATGTGACCCGAGCTCCATGAGGGCAAGGATGTATCTGCAATGTCAGCTTCAAAGGCTAACAAGTTCCAAAATACCTAGTGGATACACATGAAATATTTGTTAGTAAAGTGGTGAATGACTATAGAGAAGTTTGTACGGTGTCTCTTCTTAGGATTTGTTATCCCAGCAGAATCCCTTGTTAAATGTATGTAATGCATGAAAGAACATTGAAGGCCATTGGAGAATGATGGTGTGGGAGGCTGAAGAATAGTCCTGAAAGATGTCTACACCCTAATCCCTCGCTGCTGGGAGTATTAATTTACATGACAAAAGATGTTTTTATTAGTGTAATTAAGGATCTTAACATGAGGAAGGCATCCTGAAAATCCAGATGGGTCCTAAATGTAATGAAAAGTGTCCTTTAAGAGGCAGATAGGGCTTCCCTGGTGCTCGGGTGGTTAAGAATCCACCTGCCAATGCAGGGCACAGGGGTTCGAGCCCTAGCCTGGGAACATTCCACATGCCATGGGGTAACTAAGCCTGTGGACCACAACTACGGAAGCCCACAGGCCCTATGCCCATGATCTGTAATAAGAGAAGCCGCCACAGTGAGAAAGCCCGTGCATCACAACTAGAGAGTAGCCCCTGCTTGCCATAAGTAGAGAAAGCCCTTTCACAGCAATGAAGACCCCATCAGGCAAAAATAAGTCAATGATTAAATAAAATTAAGGAAAAAATAAGAGGCAGGTAGAGGAAATTTGAACATGAAGAAAGAGACCGTGTGTCAAGGAATCCAAGAGGCCACTACAACTTGAAAAGGCAGGAAACAGGTTCTATCCTCTCAGAGATTCCAGAAGAAACCAGCCCAGCTGACACTTTGACATCAGCACAGTGAAGCTGGTTTCAGACTTGTGACTTCAGAGCCGTAGGGGAAAATGTTTGAGTGTGTTAAGACACTAAGTTTGTGATACTTTGTATTGTAATAATGGGAAATAATACAGGTGGTAGCTGCCTTTTTCACCCCTCATTTCTCCTTCTCTATGGGCTTCCAAGTTGCATATAACCAATAGAATATGACGTTAAAGCCATCTAGTCAACACTATCTATCCTAGGAGGAAAGTTAGGCACTGAGATAGGCAATGGGACTCTGACATTGGAGTCCCAGCCAGGCCAGTCTCGGGGTAAAGGAATAGAGTCCTTCAACACATAACTCAATTTTAGAACATCATTACAAATGTATTAGTGATTCAAAGTCGGGAAAGTCGACTTCATTTCCATATTTTGAGAAATGTAGGCTTGAGCTGACCTTTATTTGTGTCATCTATATATCTTGGGAATTTTTCATCAGTCTTAGGATTGTGGAAATTTGCTGAATGCTAGTCCCTTGGACTGCAAAGAGATCCAACCAGTCCATTCTGAAGGAGATCAACCCTGGAATTTCTTTGGAAGGAATGATGCTAAAGCTGAAGCTCCAGTACTTTGGCCACCTCATGCGAAGAGTTGACTCACTGGAAAAGACTTTGATGCTGGGAGGGACTGGGGGCAGGAGGAGAAGGGGACGACCGAGGTTGAGATGGTTGGATGGCATCACGGACTCAATGGACGCGAGTCTGAGTGAACTCCAGGAGATGGTGATGGACAGGGAGGCCTGGCGTGCTGCGATTCATGGGGTCGCGAAGAGTCAGACACGACTGAGCGACTGAACTGAACTGAACTGAGAGCCTGAGTACAACACACTAGTGCTGAAGACTCAGCTCATTCAATTGACACAAGTTTATTGAGTGATATTAACATGCTGAGAGGTGGGCATCTACACAAACAAATATGTTCACGTCCTCAGGAAGCTCCCAGACTGATTGTAAATAAAATGAATGACCTAAGGGTGTGCTGCTCCCTAAGTAATATGCTACTTCACCTATGGTCAAACTATCAAATCCTTAAATTTCTTTGAATAAGTTCAAGAATCAGTAAAATGTTCAAACTAAATGTTAGGAGATTAAGAAAAGCAGGGGCTGGGGTTGGTTTTATGGTAATAGCTTATTTGCTAATTATTTTCTTTTCAAAAATTTTTTATTTTATATTGGAGTATAGCCAATTAACAATATTGAGATAGTTTCAGGTGGACAGTAAAGGGGCTCAGCCATTCAGATACATGCATCCATTCTCCCCTAAATTCCCATCCAGGTGCCACATAACATGGAGTAGAGCTCCCTGTGTTATACAGTAGGTCCCTGTTGGTTATCCATTCTAAATATGATCATTAGTTCCTGTTCCTCTAAATCAATGGTGGGAAAATTACACACTGAGGACCAAAAATAACTGCTTGATGGTTTTCTCAGAAAAAAATGCTTCATTGAAACATAGCCATGCTCATTCATTTATGTATTGTCTCCAGCTGCACTCATGCTACAGTTTAGTTCAGTTCAGTCCCTCAGTCTTGCACAACTCTTTGAGACCTCATGGACTGCAGCAAGCTAGGCCTCCCTGTCCATCACCAACTCCCGGAGTTTACTCAAACTCATGCCCATTGAGTCAGTGATGCCATCCAACCATCTCATCTTCTGTTGTCCCCTTCTCCTCCTGCCCTCAATCTTTCCCAGCATCAGGGTCTTTTCAAATGAGTTAGCTCTTTGCATCAGGTGGCCAAAGTATTGGAGTTTTGGCTTCAATTCATGCTACAATGGGCAGAGTTAAGGGCAGAGTTAAGTGGTTGTAACAGAGATCATATGGATTATCATGAATGTATAGTCTGTCCCCTTTTGGGAAAAAGTTTGCTAATATCTGCCTTTGTAAATTTCATCCCTTTCTAGCGATTAGTCTTACTCTCTATGTCAGGCTTAATATCAAAACCTATGATGAACAAAGACCTATAATATCAATTATTTGATGACTAGAATCAGAGTGGAGCCTGAATCTTCTCTCTCACTGGCCTATATTCCACTTTCTTAGTTAATTTTTCTACAGACTCCCTCTTTTCCAGGTTAATAACACTAAAACCTATCTTACTCTTCCATGGCCCCATATAATAACAAGCACATAAGTCTTTTCCATATAGGTCTTCCCAAACTTGCAAAAACCACACATACACTGATAACATCAGGGTAATTTCCTCACAGGCAAACTAAGTTTGAGATATCTGTGATTAATTAAAAATGTGTCCAACAGACAGCTCTAGATTAGAAATGTCACTTTTAGGAGACATAGTAGAAAAATAATTTTGAATACAAAAGAAATCACTTAGGGGAGGGTGCAAGCATGAGTCTAAAAGACATAAACTCAGAAGAAATAGAAATGAAGAAGGGGGCTTCCCTGGTGGTCCAGTGCTTAAGATTTCACCTTCAATGCAGGAAATGCGGGTTTGCTGTTCAGGGAACTAAGAGGCTTCCCAAGTGAAGCAGTGGTAAAGAATCTGCATGCCAATGCAGGAGATGCAAGAGAGGTGGTTTCAATCCCTGCATCAGGAAGATCCCCTGGAGGAGGAAATTGCAACTCATTCCAGTATTTGTGCCTGGAAAATTCCGTGGACAGAGGAGCCTGGTGGGCTCCTCTACAGTCCATGGGGTCTCGAAGAGTTGGACACAACTTACTGACTAAACAACAGCAAAGTACAGATATGGCACTTGGTCAACTCACAGGTGATCTTGACCCAGATTTAGAATGGCAAAAATGCTATTTCAGAATGACAGTAAACTATACACTTTCAAAATGGCCAGGGTTCTGGCAGGCCTTTTTAAAAATATGTATTTCTTAATAAGTCAAAAACAGATGCATTTGTTCACCTCCTGAATACTTTTCTGTCTTGGAATTGGAATCTTTCACTACTTTGGATTTTACTTATGAAGCATGGAGTATGTTCCAATCACATTGGCCTTAGGCATGAAATAAATCAATGCCTGGATTTTTAAAATATGGGTTTAATCCAAGCCAGACCTGGCCTAAAGCACTGTATAATCTAAGATTTGGTTGTACTGATGTTGGAGACTGAATGTTAGAAAATGCGTCTATTAAAGGGTCTTATGTGTAGATGCACCTAAGTAACCTCAGTTGTAAAGTCTAGCTAATTGTAAATAATACCTTAATAAAGCCTTTCTGTAAACAGTAACTCCTGGAAAACTTTGGGTAAAAAGTTTGTTAGCTTCCAGTATGTGACATCTATTTACAAACTTTTCATGGGCAAATTCATTATTTTTTAATGAAAAAGACATCTTCTACATCTCTAGATTTTTCTCTGTTGTCTTTCCTATTTATTTCAAATCTGGGATGTTTTATTCATTAGGTCACTGGGTGCTCTGTTCTATGTTCTTTATAGTGGAGAATAACAACTATTCTTTGACACTTTATGGAGCTTGAAGACAATAAATAAATGAGCAAGAGGATCTATATTAAGGAATGATAACTACCATAAGGAGAAACAAGTAAGGTTTAGAGTGTACAGAGAGCCCCAAGAACACTGGAGTATTTAGCTTATCCCTTCTCCAGATGATCTTCTGGATCCAGGAATTGAACCAGGGTCTCCTGCATTGCAGGCAGATTCTTTACCATCTGAGCTATCAGGGAAGCCCAGAGAGGGCCAGCACATGCTGTTTTCGAGAAGGTGGCCAGGAAAGGCCTTCAAAAAGCTAATATACTGGAAGAAAGGAGTGAAGGATCAAGTCCTAGGGGGCACTTCCCTGGAGTCCAGTGGTTAAGAATCTGCCTGCCAGTGCAAGGGACATGGGGTAAATCCCTGGTCCAAGAAGATTTTACGGGCTTCAGGACAACAAAGCCCATGCACCACAACTTCTGAGCCCATGTTCTGCAGCAAAAGAAGCCACTGCAATGAGAAATCCATGCACTGCAACTAGAGAGCAGCCCTTGCTCATTGTAACTAGAGAAACCCTGTGGGCAAGCCACAAAGACACAGTGCAGCCAATATATATAAATATATTTTTTTTAATTTTTTTTTTTGAAGTCTTACAGGGCAAAACATTGCAGGCAGAGAACTCAGGAATGTTGCAGGAAGTACAAACACCCATGACTTAGTGGCTGCTTGATTTTTGGCCCAACAGAGAGGGCGACTGAGTGGAGCAGAATGAGTGTGGGTAGAATGAGAGGAAATGGTATTTGAAAGACAGCTATGTTAGCTGATGGAAAGCCATGAAAATATTAAATATATCTAATCAACAATTACATGCTATATTGGGTTTCCCAGGTGGCTCAGACAGTCAAGAATTTGCCAGAGACCCGGGTTCTTCTCTGAATTTGGAAGTTCCCTTGGAGAAGGGCATGGCAACCCACTCCAGTATTCTTGTCTGGAGAATACCATAGACAGAGGAGCCTGGGGGGTTATAGTCCATGGAGTCACAAAGAGTTGGACATGACTGAGTGATTAACACACACACACACACGATATATTAGTGTGAGTGCTTTATATACAAAGCTATCTGAGTTTCTCAGTTTTTAATTCCAGGCTTGTCTACCTCAAATTTCAAAGTCTTTGATTTTCAGCTCAGATTGATTAATAGCAGGTCTGGGTGAGAGATCACAGGGTGTCAGGCATCCAGTCAGCAAGCTCAGCACAGCCAGTAAGTAACTGGATGTGTTTGGACTATGAGACCTTTCACCTGGGGACTCTGACTTTCCTGTCTGCTCACTGAACAATTTCCAAGATGACCTCCAATGCTGTGTGCTGATATTCAGTTTGCCATGGCTGTAGGTTCTCTGTGTTTAGTAGTAGGCCCTACTGCTGTTATGGGGTTCTTTGCAGGGTGTGTGCTAGTCGCTAAGTTGTGTCTGATCTTTTCCACCCCATAGACTGTAGCCCACCAGGCTTTTCTGTCCATGGGGTTTTCCAGGCCAGAATGCTGGAGTGGATTGCCATTTCCTCCTCCAGGGGATCTTCTTGACACAGGGATCAAACCTATGTCTCCTGCATCTAGTGTACTGCAGGCAGATTCTTTACTCCTGAGCCACTGGGGAAGCCCTATTCTAGACTAGTCTTAATTCGTTCTTGCCAAAATCTTCCTGCAGTGATTTCAATAAAAATATGGAAATTCTATGAAGAATTAGGTAAGGTGTGATTTTATTAAGCCTTTTCTCAATTCCTAAAGGAAGTTTATTTTTCCTATATCACCAGCTCATTCATTTATTCAACATTTAGTTTGTAGCATGTATCTGGTAATATACAAGATAGAAGAGTTTCTACCACTAGTCCGTACTGGACCACTATCAGGTACTTCGGCGGTGCTGTGAGGCTAAGGTCCAGGGAAAGCTGACTAGAGGGGACTGAACTAAACTGTCACAGAGGAGGAATTAGCCAGGTCCTTGCTAAGGACATGATGCTGCTCGTCTATGGGGCTGGTTAGAATTGTAGAATCTCAGGCCTCACCCCAGAACCACTGAATCATCTGCAATTCAAACAAGATCTCCAGGTGATTCACAGACACATAATAAAGTTTGAGGAGCCCTGAGGTGGGTGAAAAGGTGAAAAAAGAGAAAGTGTTTTTTAGACAAAGAAAGCAGTAGGTCTGAACAGCACATTTAGGAAATTTTATTTGTACAAGGGACCAGGGGATCTAGTCAAGAATTTGATTCAGGGGTTTTGTGGGATATGGAATGAGGAGGTCATCAGGGATCAGAACTTGAAAGGTCATGTTTACCAGGATGATTGATGTTTCCCAAAAATGCTGGAAAGCTACTGGTTGATTTTGAATAGCAGGTTTAAATCATAAACACATTTAAATTTTAGATGTATGACATATATAAATATCATCGAGTTTCCCATCAGACAAGAAAAAAATGACAAGAAGTATCAGTTTTGAAAAGGAGTCAAAATAACACTCTTCCTAGATTCTTTGATCACATCCCAAGATATACCAAGGGAATCAACTGAGCAAACTAAACTAGTAGTGGACTTTGGTAAAGAATACCAGTTACAAAATTAACATGATGCTCCTAATAGCTTTGCTAAATCTGGTACATATAAAATGTAATAAAAGATCTTAAGTAATCTGGAGTGGCAGTTGCATGGTGCTCGAACAACTGTGAGGAGATAACCCATGTCCAAGGGTAAAGCAGAAGCCCCAGCAAGGTGGTAGGAGGGACAAAATCAGGTTTAGAATCAAACCCCATACATACCAGAGATGCTCAGAGGGCTCAAACAAAACTTGTGCATACCCAGGACCCAGAGCCCCACAGAGACTGAGACAGAACTGAGTTTGAGTGTCTCCTGTGGAGGTACGGGTCAGCAGTGGACTGCCGCAGGGGCAGGGGCTCTGGGTGCAGCAGACTTGGGTATGGCATAAGCCCTCTTGAAGGAGGCCACCGTTAACCTCACCATAGAGCCACTAGAACTTACACTGGACTGAGAAACCGACACTTAGAGGGCACAAACAGAAACTTGTATGCATCAGGACCCAGGAGAAAGGAGTAGTGACCCCACAAGAGACTGACCCAGACTTGCCTGTGAGTGTCCAGGAGTCTCTGGCAGAGGCGTAGGTTGGCGGTGGCCTGCTGCAGGGTTGGGGGCACTGAGTGTAGCAGCGCTTTCATGGGATCTTTTGAAGGAGGTTGCCATTATCTTCATTACCTCCACCATAGTTTGGCCACAGGTAAATAACAGGGAGGGAGCACAGCCCCAGCCATCAACAGAAAATTGGATTAAAGATTTACTGAGCATGACCCCGCCCATCAGAACAAGACCCAATTTCCACCTCAGTCAGTCTCTCCCATCAGAAAGCTTCCATAAATCTCTTATTCTTCTCCATTAGAGGGCAGACAGACTGAAAACCACAATCACAGAAAGCTAGCAATCTGATCACATGGACCACAGCCTCGTCTTACTCAATGAAACCATGAGCCAGGCCGTGTAGGGCCACCCAAGATGGACAGGTCATGGTGGAGAGTTCTGACAAAACATGGTCCACTGGAGAAGGAAATGACAAACCATTTCAGTAGTCTTGCCTTGAGAACCCCATGAACAGTATGAAAAGTCAAAAAGATAGGACACTGAAAGATGAACCGCCCCAGGTTGGTAGATGCCCAATATGCTACTGGAGATCAGCGGAGAAATAACTCCAGAAAGAATGAAGGAACAGAGCCATGCAAAAACAACTCAGCTGTGGATGTGAATGGTGTTGGAAGTAAAGTCCGATGTTGTAAAGAGCAATATTGCATAGGAACCTGGAAGGTCAGGTCCATGAATCTAGGTAAACTGGAAGTGGTCAAACAAGAGATGGCAAGAGTGAACGTCAATATTTTAGGAATCAGCAAACTAAAATGGACTGGAATGGGTGTATTTAACTCAGATGACCATTATATCTACTACTGTGGGCAAGAATACCTTAGAAGAAATGGAGTAGCCATCACAGTCAACAAGAGTCGGAAATGCAGTACATGAATGCAATCTCAAAAATGATAGAATGATCTCTGTTCATTTCCAAGGCAAACCATTCATTATCACAGTAATCCAAGTCTATGCCCTGACAAGTAATGCTGAAGAAGCTGAAGTTGAATGGTTCTATGAAGACCTACAGGACCTTCTAGAACTAACACTCAAACAAGATGTCCTTTTCATTTTGGGGACTTGAGTGCAACAGTAGAAAGTCAAGAAACACCTGGAGTAACAGGCAAATTTGGCCTTGGAGTACAGAATGAAGCAGAACAAAGGCTAATAGAGTTTTGCCAAGAGAACACACTGGTAATAGCAAACACCCTCTTCAAAAACACAAGAGAAGACTACACATGGGCATCACCAGATGGTCAATACCGAAATCAGGTTGATTATATTCTTTGCAGTCAAAGATGGAGAAGCTCTATACAGTCAGCAAAAACAAGACCGGGAACTGACTGTGGCTCAGATCATGAACTCCTTATTGCCAAATTCAGACTGAAACTGAAGAAAATAGGGAAAACCACTAGACCATTAAGGTATGACCTAAATCAAATCCCTTATGACTATACAGTGGAAGTGACAAATAGATTCAAGGGATTAGATAAGACAGACAGAGTACCTGAAGAACTATGGATGGAGGTTCATGACATTATACAGGAGGCAGGGGTCAAGACCATCCCCAAGAAAAAGAAATGCAAAAAGGTCAAATGGTTGTCTGAGGAGGCCTTACAGATAGTTGTGAAAAGAAGAGAAGCAAAAGGCAAAGGAGAAAAGGAAAGATACACATATTTGAATGCAGAGTTCCAAAGAACAGCAAGGAGAGATAAGAAAGCCTTCCTCAGTGATCAGTGCAAATAAATAGTGGAAAACAATAGAAGGGGAAAGACTAGAGATCTCTTCAAGAAAATTAGAGATACCAGGGGAACATTTCATGCAAAGATGGGCAAAATAAGGGACAGAAATGATAGGGACCTAACAGAAGCAGAAGATATTAAGAAGAGGTGGCAAGAATATACAGAAGAACTCTACAAAAAAAGATCTTCACAACACAGAAAATCACAGTGGTGTGATCACTCACCTAGAGCAAGACATCCTGGAGTGAGAAATCGAGTGGGCCTTAGGAAGCATCACTTCGAACAAACCTGGTGAAGGTGATGGAATTCCAGTTGAGCTGTTTCAAATCCTGAAAGATGATGCTGTGAAAGTACTGCACTCAATATGCCAGCAAATTTGGACAACTCAGCAGTGGCCACAGGACTGGAAAAGGTCAGTTTTCATTCCAATCCCAAAGAAAGGCAATGCCAAAGAATGTTCAAACTACCACACAATTGCACTCATCTCACATGCTAGTAAAGTAATGTTCAAAATTCTCTAAGCCAGGCTTCAACAATACGTGAACCGTGAACTTCCAGATGTTCAAGCTGGCTTTAGAAAAGGCAGAGGAACCAGAGATCAAAATGCCAACATCCACTGGATCATTGAAAAAGCAAGAGAGTTCCAGAAAAGCATCTATTTCTGCTTGATTGACCATGCCAAAGCCTTTGACTGTGTAGATCACAGCAAACTGTGGAAAATTCTGAAAGAGATGGGAATACCAGACTACCTGACCTGCCTCTTGAGAAATCTGTATGCAGGTCAAGAAGCAACAGCTAGAACTGGACATGGAACAACAGGCTGGTTGCAAATAGGGAAAAGAGTATATCAAGGCTGTATATTGTCACCCTGAGTAACTTATATGCAGAGTATATCATGCAAAATGCCAGGCTGAATTAAGCACAAGCTGGAATCAAGATTGCTGGAAGAAATATCAATAACCTCAGATATGCAGATGACACCATCCTTATTGCAGAAAGTGAAGAGGAGCTAAAAAGCCTCTTGATGAAAGTGAAAGAGGAGAGTTTAAAAGTTGGCTTAAAGCTCAACATTCAGAAAACAAAGATCATGGCATCCGGTCCCATCACTTCATGGGAAATAGATGGGGAAACAGTGGAAACAGTGTCAGACTTTATTTTGGGGGGCTCCAAAATCACTGCAGATGGTGATTGCAGCCATGAAATTAAAAGACGCTTACTCCTTGGAAGAAAAGTTATGACCAACCTAGATAGCACATTCAAAAGCAGAGACATTACTTTGCCAACAAAGTTCCATCTAGTCAAGGCTATGGTTTTTCCAGTAGTCATGTATGGATGTGAGAGTTGGACTGTGAAGAAGGCTGAGCACCAAAGAATTGATGCTTTTCAACTGTGGTGTTGGAGAAGACTCTTAAGAGTCCCTTGGACTGCAAGGAGATCCAACCAGTCCTTCTGAAGGAGATCAGCCCTGGGATTTCTTTGGAGGGAATGATGCTAAAGCTGAAACTCCAGTACTTTGGCCACCTCATGCAAAGAGTTGACTCATTGGAAAAGACTCTGATGCTGGGAGGGATTGGGGGCAGGAGGAGAAGGGGACGACAGAGGATGAGATGGCTGGATGGCATCACTGACTCGATGGATGTGAGTCTGAGTGAACTGCGGGAGTTGGTGATGGACAGGGAGGCTCTGTGTGCTGCGATTCATGGGGTCGCAAAGAGTCGGACACGACTGAGCGACTGAACTGAACTGAACTAACACCCAGTACCTCAGAATATGAGTGTATTTTGTTTTAAATATGTAATTAAGTTAAAATGAGGCCACTCAATGGCCCTGAACCCAAACTCTCTGGTTCTTATAACTAGAGGAGATTATGACATAAAAAGAGACATCAAGGATACATCTTTACAGAGAAAATACCATGTGAGCATGTTGAGAAGGCAGTCATCTGCAAGCCAAGATGAAAGTCCTCAAAAGAAACAAAATCTGCCATACCTTGACTTTCAACTTGTAGCCTCTAGACTGTGAGAAAATATATTTGTGTTGTTTGAGCTTTACCCAGGGTGGTGTTCTGTTGTGGTAACTCTAGCACACTAATGCAACTCCCAAATTAGAAAATAATTGTTATAAGTGGTACACAGTAATGGATAATATATTAATAAGATAACTACCACAATAAACATACAAGCAAAGCTATGAACACAATCTATAAGCTAAGAGATATGACCAATACACATAAAATTTTTAATTCACTAGCAAAGACATGAAAATAGAAACAATGGGATGCTATTTTTTTTTACAAAATTAATAAATCAGTATAGTTTAAGGAAAGCTAATTCCCAGGTGCCTCAGTGGTAAAGAATCCCCCTGCCAATCCAGGAGACCCAGGAGACTCAGGTTCATTATCTTTGGGTTGGGAAGATCCCCTGAAGGAGCAAATGGCAACCCACTCCAGTATTCTTGCATGGAAAATTCTATGGACAGAGGAACCTGGCAGGCTACAGTCCATGAGGTCAAAAAGAGTTGGACATGACTGAGTGACTAAACACACACACATATTTGTTTGAAGTAGAAAATATTACTGTGAAACATAAACCATGTTCCTGATGGGAAGACTCAAGATCATAAAAATCAGTTACTAAGATTGGTACTGGGAGATTACATGATATTGTGAAACTATGATTTATAATGAGAATAGAGCTCCTAAGACCACTGGAATTTTCTAAGTGATAAAGTTGAAAAGAGCATCTTTGTTCTTCCTAATAAGCCCTTTTCAACCATCTGAGTTTATGTTTATGCAGTAATTTTAGAAAAGTCTCTAAGGAGGTGGGAGCTGGTTGCCAGGGAAACCAACGACCTGAACCATTGCAACTTTCAGCCCCCTTTCCTACCACCTCCAGGGATGAGAGAGAGGCTGGAGGTTGAGCTAATCACTAAGGGTCAATGATTTAATATTGCTTACTTAATGAAACCTCCATTTCATTAAAAACAAAAAATCAAACAAACAAAACCATAAAGGATGTGTGGTTTCAGCAAACTTCAAGTTTGGTAAACGCTTGCAAGAATTGGCAAGGCGCTGTACCTGGAGAGGATGTGAAAGCTTCCTGCTCTTCCACATACCTTGCCCCGTGCATTTCTTCCATCTGCCTATTCCTGTTGTCCTTTATCATAATAAATCAGTAATCTAGTAAGTTTTCCTGAGTTCTGAGAGCTGTCTAGGGCATACCTTGTTTTATTGTGTGTGTGGTCAGGCCACTCACTGTGGCTGTTCTCTTGCTCTCTGTACATCCCCTGCCCGATCAGTAAGCACTTGCTTCACCTACACCCTACTCATTTACCTGACCTTCTTACATACTTGTCCCAGACCCCAGCCACTGATTGCTCGTATTGAAGGGTGGTGAGGTGGTGTTGTCCCTCTACTAGTTTTTCCTGGGCAGAGAAGGCAATGGCACCTCATTCCAGTACTCTTGCTTGGAAAATCCCATGGATGGAGGAGCCTGGTAGGCTGTAGTCCATGGGCTCACTAAGAGTCAGACACAACTGAGCGACTTCACTATCACTTTTCACTTTCATGCATTGGAGAAGGAAATGGTAACCCACTCCAGTGTTCTTGCCTGGAGGATCCCAGGGATGGCGGAGCCTAGTGGGCTGCCATCTATGGGGTCTCACAGAGTCGGACACAACTGAAGTGACTTAGCAGCAGCAGCAGTTTTCCTGGGAACTGATAAACCAATCTGAGGTCAATTCCCCCTATAAATGGCAGTCTTACCCTTCCCCCTCCACCCCAGAAGCAAGACTATCACCATGTCCTGCTCTTCATCTGCCTTACATGGTGTGGTATCACTCCAGAACCTTGTTTCAGAGAGAGAACATCCCCTTATCTGTCAGACCAGCAGTCCCTAACCTCTTAGGCACCAGGGACCGGAGTTTTTGGAAGATAATCATTCCACAGGCAAGGCTGGGGGCAGTCGGGTGGTGGTGGTGGTTTCAATTTCTCCTGTAGCTCCTCTCCTGCTGCATGGCCTCATATCTAAGAGGCCATGGACAGGCACTGGGGTTTGAGGACCCCTGCTTTTAAACCATTATTGTCTCTGTTGCTGATTCCTGGCCTTTCTTTGGTCTTAAAGTCGATCAAGTACAGGTCTCCTAGGACTGTGGGGGGCAGTTGAACTTGTGCTTCACAGATAATCTAGTTTTTATTTATTTATTTTTAGTATAAATTTAATTTTAATTAGAGGCTAATTACTTTACAATATTGTATTGGTTTTGCCATACATCAGCATGAATCCGCCACGGGTGTACACATGTTCCCCATCCTGAACCCCACTCCCACCTCCCTCCCCGTACCACCCCTCTGGGTCATCCCAGTGCACCAGCCCCAAGCATCCTGTATCACGCATTGAACCTGGACTGGCGACTCGTTTCATATATGATATTATACATGTTTCAATAGTTTTTATTTTTAATTGATGGTTTGTGGCCACCCTGTATCAAGCAAGTCTGTTGGCTCTGTTTTTCCGTTAGTATTTGCTCATTTTAAGTATTTTTTTACATTTTGATAATTCTCAGAATATTTCAAATGTTTTCATTGTTTGTTACGGTGAACTGTGACCAGTGATCTATAATGTTACTACCATGTATGATTTGCTGAAGGCTGAAATGATGGTTAGCACTTTTCCTTTTAGCAATATAAAGTATTATTGAATTAAGGTAAGTACACGATTTTATGAGACATAATGCTGGGAATACCTGGTGGTCTGGTGGCTTAGGACTCTGATGTCTCATTGTGGAGGGCCTAGGTTCAATCCTTGCCAAATGCCTGGGAGCTAAGGTCACACATGTGGCATGGCAGCCGTGTGGCATGGGTGAAAAAAATATATATATATAATGCTATTGCACACTTAATTGATTCTATTCACTTCATTGCAGTGGTCTGGAACAGAACCTGCAGAATTTCTGAGCTTTGCCTGTATCGAACCTGAAGAGGTCATTGTGGTCGCCTTTGATTTACAGCCAGATGGTCAGAAACCCAGGTGATAATCTGCGTTTGTGATTGGCCTCTGAAGGGGACCGCCAGTCCTGTGGGATGAGCACTTAATCTGTGGCATCTGACAATTACTCTAAATAGAATTGGGTTAAACTGTAGGACACCCAGCTGGGGTTGGCAAAATGTTTGGTGTGGGGGAAGAATAAACTCTGCTTGAGAAAAATGGCGATTTTCTTTTTCTTTAAATGTTACATATGATACAGATAGCAAGCAGATAGGGTTTTTTTGATTTTTGTTTTTGTCTTTTAAATTAATAGTCTCAGTTGGATACTTTTGGAACTTGACATGATAATTCTAAAGTTATTCAGGAAAAATAAAGTGAGCATATTTAAGAAAATTTTTTTCAATATTTTTCGGCTGCTCTGGTCTTTGTTGTTGTGCCTAGGCTTACTTTAGTTGTGGGGAGTGAGGGCTTCTCTCCAATTGCAGTGTACAGGCTTGTCATTGTGGTAGGTTTTCTTGTGGCTCGAAGGCCCTAGGGTACTGGGTCAGTAGTTGTGGTACAGGGGCTTAGTTCCCAACATGCATGTGGAATCTTCCTGGACCAGCGATTGAAACCATGTTCCCTGCCTTGGCAGGTGGATTATTAACCACCGGATCGCCAGGGATGTCCAACAAATTTTGAAAATGAATCTTATGCAGGAAGATGTGAATTTTTAGAAATTAAAACATATTTTTACATTTTATAGATATAATTTTTATATAGAGTGACCTTAGGCAGAAATAGGCATATTAATGAGATTAGAAAGTCCCCAGACACCCATAATTTAATAAGTTTTAAAGGTACAGGTGATGGACAGGGAGGCCTGGCGTGCTGAGATTCATGGGGTTGCAGAGTCGGACACGACTGAGCAACTGAACTGAACTGAACTGATACATAAAACAGATAACTAATAAGGACCTACTATATAGCACAGAGAACTCTATTCAATACTCTGTAATGATCCATATGCTAAAAGAATCTAAAAAGAAGTGGATATATCATTTTGTATACATATAATTCATTCACTTTGCTGTACATCAGAAACTAACACAAATTACAAATCAACTATACTCCAATAAAATTTTTTTAAAACAAGAACAAAAAAATAAAGGTACAGAATCAGGGTTTTTTAAAAAAACTTTTTGTATTGGGGTATATTCATTTAACAATGTTGTGATAGTTTCGGGTGAACGGCAAAGGGACTCAACCATACATAAACATGTATCCAATCTCCCCCAAACTTCACTCCCATCCAGGCTGCTATAACACTGAGCAGAGTTCCATGTGCTATACTGTAAGTCCTTGTTAGTTATCTATTTTAAACATAGCAATGTGTACATAAACATAGCAATCTCGAATAAGTATTATTAAATTAATAGTATTGGGACAAGTGTCTATAATTTGTCAAAACAATGAGGCTGTTTGTCTCAAAATTTTACATCAAAAGGTATATTTTAAATATCTTTAGAAATTAAATTATAAATATAGGTAATTGTATCATCTTAAGGTAAACAAATTATTTTAAGCACATATGAAAATGTAGAATCTATAGAGAAAGGAGATACTATACACATTTCCAAAAAATTTTCAACTTTAAAAATCAGTTACAAAAATTTAAAATTTAGTCCCTGTTACAAGTTGAATTATGTTTCCCCCAAATTCATATTTTAAAGCTCTAACAGCCAGAACCTCAGAATATGAGTGCATTTGGTGATAAGGCTTTATATATGTAATTAAGCTAAGATGACCATTAAAATGGCCCTAACCCAATCTCTCTGGTTCTTAAAACAAGAGATCAGGACAGAAAAAGAGACCGCAAGGATACATACATACAGAGAAAAGACCATGTCAGCACAGTGAGAAGGCAGGCATCTGCAAGCCAAGATGAGGGTACTCAAAAGGAAAAAAAGCTTGCCAAACGTTAACCTTGGACTTCTAGCCTCCAGACAGTGAGAAAATACATTTCTGTCGTTTGAACTTTACCCAGGGTGGTATTTCGTTGTGACATCTTTAGCAAACTAATACAGCTCCCAAATTAGAAAAATAATTATTATATTGGGACACAGTAATGGTTAACATTATCAATAAGATAACTACCACTATAAACATATAAGCAAGGCTGTGAACACAATCTATAAAATGAGAGATATGACCAATACACATAAAATTTTCATGCACTAGCAAAGACTTGAAATTCAAAACTTTAAGATGCCATTTTTTATTTATAAAATTGATAAAATAGTGAAGTTTGAGGAGAGCTAATTTCCAAGTTAGCTCAGTGGTAAAAGAATCCTCCTGCCAACGTAGGAGACCTAGGAGACTCAGGTTCGATCCCTGGGTAAGGAAGATCCCCTAGAAGAGGAAATGGCAACCCACTTCAGTATTCTTACCTGGAAAATTGCTGGGACAGAGAAGCCTGGTAGGCTATAGTCCTTGGGATCCCCCAAAGTCAAACACAACTGAGTGTATGTACACACACATATTTGTTTAAAGTGAAAAAAAGAAAAATATTGTGAAACATAAACCACGTTCCTGATGGGAGGACTCAAGATTATGAAATTATCAGTTACTCAGTTGGTACTGGGCTTCCCAGGTGGTGCTAGGGGTAAAGAATCCTCCTGTCAATGCAGGAGACAGAAGAGACGTGGGTTTGATCCCTGGGTCAGGAAAATCCCCTGGAGGAGGAAATGGCAATCCACTCCATTCTTGCCTGGAGAATCCCATGGACAGAGGAGTCTGGCAGGCTACAGTCCATGGGGTTGCAAATAATCAGACACAACTGAAGCAACTTAGCATGCAAGGTTGGTTCTAGCAGATTATATGATTATTGTGAAACTATGATTTATAAGAACAGAGCTCCTAAAACCACTGGAATTCTCTAAGTGATAAAGTTGAAAAGAGCATCTTTGTTCTTCCTAACAAGCCCCTTTCAACCACCTGAGTTTATGTATAAGCAGTAATTTTAGGAAAGTCCCAAAGGAGGTGGGGCTGGTTGCCAGGGAAACCAACTACTTGAACCACTGCAACTTTCAGCCCCCTTCCTTACCACCTCCAGGGATGGGAGAGAGGCTGGAGGTTGATCTAATCACTAATGGTCAATGACTTAATTGCTTATCCATTAAAACCTCCATTAAAACAACAACAAAAAACATAATGGGCTGTGTGGTTTCAGACAAATTCCAGCTTGGTAAACAAGTGCAAGAGTTAGGAGGGTGATGCACCTGGAGAGGATGTGAAAACTTCCTACTCTCCTACACACCTTGCCCCATGCATTTCCTCCATCTGCCTATTCCTGAGTTGTATACCTTGTCATAGTAAATCAGTAATCTAGTAAGTCTTTCTGAGTTCTATGAGCTGTCTGGGGATTACCTTCTTTTACTGTGTGTGTGGTCAGGCTGGCGGCTCTTCTGTTCTCTGTACATCCCCTGCCCAACCAGTGAGAGCCTACTTCACCTACACCCTACTCATTTACCTGGACTTCTTACATACTAGCCTCAGACCCCAGCCACTGATTGCTCTTATTAAAGGGCAGTGAGGGGGCCTTTCCATGGGAACGGATAAATAAACCTGAGCTCAATTCCTCCTGTGACTGGCAATATACCCCTCCCCCTGGAAGCCAGACTGCGGCCATGTCCTGCTCACCATCTGCCTCACAAGGTGGGGTGTTGCTCCAGGACCTTGCTTCAGAGAGTAAGCTCCCCTCATCCGTTAGACCAGCAGTCCCTAACCTCTTAGGCAGCAGGGACTTGTTTGGTGGAAGACAGTTTTTCCGCAGACAAGGCTGGGGGCGATGGGGTGGTGATGGTGGTTTCAGTTCCTCCCCCATCTCCTCTCCTGCTGTGTGACCTGGTTTCTAAGAAGTTATGGATGGGCACAAGGGTTTGCAGAGCCCTGCTTTAAACCACTGTCGCTGTTGCTGACTCCTGTCCTTTCTTCTGTCTTAAATTTGGACAAGTACAGGTCTCCTAAGACTGCGGGATGCAGCCCAACTCCTGCTTCACAGATAATTGCATTTTTTTTTTTTTTCTGATTAATGGTTTGTGACCACCCTGTGTCAAACAAGTCTGTTGGCTCTGGTTTTCCAAAAGTATCTGCTCACCCTTGTGTCTGTCTGTGTCACATTTTAGCAATTTTCAGAATATTTCAAATGTTTTCATTATTATGGTGAACTGTAATCAATGGTCTATAAAGGTACTACCGTGTATGAATTGGTAAAGGCTGAGATGATGGTTAGCATTTTTTAGCAATATAAAGTCTTATTTAAGGTATGTACATTGTTTTATTAGATATAGTGCTGGGAATTCCCTGTTGATCCTGTGGTAAGGACCCTGAGCTCTCATTGCTGAGGGTCTGGGTTCAATCCCTTTCGAGGGCCCAGGGAACTAAGATCCCACAAGTGGCATGGTGGTTGTCTGGCGAAAGCAGCAACAACAAAAAAGATAGAATGCTATTCACACTTAATTGATTCTATTCACTTTATTGAGGTGGCCTGAAAGTGAACCAGCAGTATTTCTGAGGTTTGCCTGTCATGAACCTGAGCATGTGGTCATCTTTTATTTATGGCCAGATGGTCAGAAGCCCAGGTGATAACCTGTACTTGTGATTGCCCTCTGAAGGGGATGCCCAGTCCTGTGAGATGAGCACTTAATCTGTGGCATCTGACAATTACTCTAAATAGATAGACCTGAGTTAAAGTTTAGGACACTTAGGGCTTCCCTGGTAGATCAGCTGGTAAAGAATCCACCTGCAATGTGGAAGACCTGGGTTCAATCCCTGGGTTGAGAATTCCCTGGAGAAGGGATCGGCTACCCATTCCAGTATTCTGGTCTGGAGAATTCCATGGACGGTATAGTCCATGGGGTTGTAAAGCGTTGGACATAACTGAGCACTTTTATTTTCACTTTAGGACACCCAGCTGGGGTTGGTGAAATGGTTGGTGGTGGGTGTGGGGAGATGCCCTGCTTTAGAAAGTGGGGATTTTCTTTTACTTTAAATGTCATGTATAGTACAGAGAGGAAGCAGGTAGGGTTTTTTTTTTTTTTCCTTCCTCTTTCAGATTAATAGTTTCAATTGGGTATTTTTGGAACTTGACATAATAATCCTAAATTTATCCAGGGGGGAAAAAAGAGTGAGCATATTTGAGAATTTTTTCACTATTTATTTGTTTTTGGCTGTGCCGGGTCTTTGCTGTTGCTCAGGCTTTCTCTTGTGCTGAGTCGGGGCTGCTCTCTAGTGTGGCGCTTGGCCTCTCACTGAGGTGGCGGCTCTTCTTGTAGAGCCTGGGCTTTAGGGCACACTGGCTTCAGCAGTTGTGGCACGTGGCTGAGGAGTTGCAACCAGGAACTTAGTTGCTCCATGACTCATGGAATCTTTCAGAACCAGGGATGTAACCCATGTCCTGCATTGGCAGATGGATTCTTAACCACTGGACTGCAAGGGAAGTCCAAGAACTTTTGAAAATGAATCATATGAAGGAAGATATCAATTATTAGAAACTGAAATGTGTTTTTACGTTTTACAGTTATAATTTTTATATAGAGTGACCCTAGACAGAAATAGGTATATTAATGAAACTAGAAAGTCCCCAAACACCCATAATTTAAGAAGTTTTAAAGGT
The DNA here is from genome assembly GCF_042477335.2 of Ovis canadensis. Classification (NCBI taxonomy): domain Eukaryota; kingdom Metazoa; phylum Chordata; class Mammalia; order Artiodactyla; family Bovidae; genus Ovis; species Ovis canadensis. The sequence goes on from NC_091247.1 coordinate 200,305,088, forward strand.
GGAGAATAAGGATTATTAAATTAACAGTATTGGATTGTGTCTAACCATTTGTCAAAATAATGGGATTCCTTATCTCAAAATACTACATCAAAATAAACTGAGATATTTTAAATATCTTAGCTTTAGAAATTATAAAACAGGTAGATGTAAGTAATCATCTTATGGTAAGAAAATTCTTTTAAGCACATATGCAAATATAGAATCTATAGAGAAAGATATTTGACTATATACATTTTTCAAATGTATAAATTTAAAAAATCACATTAAAAAATTAAAATTTAGCCCCTGCTATGTGTTGAATGTCTTTCTCCCCAAATGTGTATGTTAAAGGCCTAGCATGTAGTACCTCAGAATATGAGTGTATTTGGTGATAGAGTCTTTAAAGATGTGATTAAGCTAGTGATAAAGAATCCACCTGCCAATGCAGGAGATGCAAGAGATGCAGGTTCAGTCCCTGGGCTGGGAAGATTCCCTGGAGTAGGAATACCCATTCCAGTATTCTTGCCTGGAAATCTCATGGACAGAGGAGCCTGGAGGGCTATAGTCCAAGGGATCACAGAGAGTCAGATAAGACTGAGCATGCAAGCCTAAGTTAAGATGAGGCCATTAGAATGGGCCTGCCTGAGTCCAGTCATTCTGACTCCTATAAAAAGAAATTAAGACAGAAAAAGAGACACTGAGGACTCATATGCACAGAGAAAAGATTGTGTGAGCACAGTAAGAAAGCAGACATCTGCAAGCCAAGACTAGAATCCACACACAAAAAAACGTAACTTGCCAGGCATTGACCTTGGACTTCTAGTCTCTAGACTGTGAGAAAACACATCTTCTGTTGTTTGACCTTTATCCAGGATGGTATTTTGTTGTGGCAGCTTTAGGAAACTAATACAGACCCCATATTTTTTAAAAAAATGGTTATTATACATGGGATGCAATAATGATTAGATCTACAACCATAAACATATAAGCAAGGCTGTGAACATAATCTATAGAAGAAATAAATATGATCAATACACATATAAAAGTTTTAAGTCACTAGTAAAGACATGAAAATCAAAATATTGAGATGCCATTTCAACTTATGCAGTTGATTGATTAGTGAAGCTTGAGGAGAGCTTATCTTTTAAGTGCTGTTTGTGTCAGGCTCTACTATCTTTGTTTTTTGGAATGCTGTTGATTCATATGTTTGAAATATTCTATCCCTAGGAATCTATTTTAAATAAAGATAAGGAGAGGATGCATGCACAAAAGTTTCCTTGTAGATTTGTTTATACAGCAAAAAGATTTAGAAAGTAAAAATAATTTAGTAATAACTTCAAAGTAAATCTTTGATTATATTAGTAAAAAAAAAATCTTGGACTTGTGGGTAGGAGTGGAGGTTGGAAGTAAAAACTTTTTACATAAAATTTTTAAAGTTTTAGCTTTATTGAGCAATAACTGATGTATATCCATTCATCTGTTGACAAACATGTAGTTTTCATACAAGATCTTGTCTATTGTGAATAATGATGCAATGAACATAGAAGGGTGGGTATATCTTTGAGATTCTGTTTTTATTTCCTTTAGATATATTCCCAGAAGTGAAATTGTTGGATTGTATGGTAATTCTATTTTTAATTTTTTTGAGGAATCTCCTTACTGTTTTCAATAGTGGCTGCACAAATGGATTAATAATTCCTACCAATAGTGTACATGTGTTCTCTTTTTTCCACACCTTTCCTGACACTTGTGTCTGGTCTTTTTGATGGTAGCCATTCTAACAGGTGGGAAGTGGTATCTTGTGGTTTTGATTTACATTTCCCTGATGATTAGTGATATTGAGCACCTTTTCACATATCTGTTAGCCATTTGTATATTTTCTTTGGAAAATGCTTATTCATTCACAGCGTTAAAATGCTGTGCCCATTTTTAAATCAGTGTTGTTTGTCTTTTACCATTGAGCTCTATGAATTGTTTATTTTGGATATTTACTGCTTACATGATTTGTAAATATTTTCTTCCACTCCATAGGCTGCATTTTCATTTTGTTGAGGGTCTCCTTTGCTGTGCAGTAGCTTGTTAGTTTTACGTAGTCCCACAAATTTATTTTTGCTATTGTTGTGCTTGCTTTTGGTGCAAATCTAGAAAACCATGCCATGATAATGGCAAGGAGCTGATCCCTATTTTTCTTCTAAGAGCTTTATGGTTTCAGGTCTTACATTTAAGTCTTTTAAACTTAACATTTTGAATATTTAATCTTACATGAAGAAAGTCAATAGACAACATTTATTGTCTGATTCTTGGTATTTTTAAAAGAGGGGAATGATATCAATGTATATTTTTTTATAATTTTGGGTTAACCAATTGCAGAATATTTTCCAGACTGCTAGAAAAGTGGCTGTAACTTCTATATTGCTGAGAAATAAAAGCAAAAATATAATACATATAGCATATGAAAGAATGTAAGGAAAGCATAAGGGAAAATTTAATGAATAATATAATGAAACTAAAACCAAACAAATGTGATAATTAAATGACGTTGATAGGAAAAAAATTTAAGTGAAAATAAAATTCAATTTGGAACTGTTAACAAATGTCTAATGTTAAACAAAATACAGGAAACTTTTAAAAATAAAGGAAGGACCAAAGATATATCAAGTAAATATAATAAAGCAGAAATGGCAATATTAATTAATGAAGATAATTATTTAAAAATAAAAGTCAAAGTATTAACTATGACAACAAAGTTTTAATAATCAAATATATATATTATAATAGTTCTGAAACATAATGTTCAATTCTATGAATAAAACCTTTTTAAAAGTAGAAGTAATTCACAAAAAGTCATTCAATCATAATTGGGAGATTTTGACATATTGTAACTCTAAAGCCTTGAAGAGAAAACAGGAAAGAAAATAAGTATCAAAAGATGTGAGTAGTGAAATTGTTTGGTTTGGTAAATATATATGTAGTAGTATCCTCTATAATCAATAAACATACTTTATTTTCAAAATCTGAACATTTTCAAATATTGATGATGGCCTTAAATCCTCAAATTTCCAAAATAATAAATTGAGTGGGCTATATTCCCTAATTGGAGAAGGCAGTGGCACCCCACTCCAGTACTCTTGCCTGGAAAATTCTATGGATGGAGGAGCCTGGTAGGCTGCAGTCCATGGGGTCGCTACAAGTTGGACACGACTGAGCGACTTCACTTTCCCTTTTCACTTTCATGCATTGGAGAAGGAAATGGCAACCCACTCCAGTGTTCTTGCCTGGAGAATACGAGGGACAGGGGAGCCTGGTGGGCTGCCGTCTATGGGATTGCACAGAGTCGGACACGACTGAAGTGACTTAGCAGCAGTAGCAGCATTCCCTAATTATAAATGTAGTTAGTTAATCTAAAATCTTAAATTTAAATAGTCAAGCACAGGGAAACTTTAAATCATTCTACTTTTAGAGAAAATAGGAATTCTGAATCGAATAGAAAATCAAGAATGCATTTGTAAACAGGAAAATATTCTGGGTACTGCAGTATGGCAAAACTTTCTATTATGAACAAAACTGAAGATTCAGTTCAGTTCAGTCACTCAGTCGTGTCTGACTCTTTGCGACCCCATGAATCGCAGCACACCAGGCCTCCCTGTCCATCACCAACTCCCGCAGTTCACTCAGATTCACTTCCATCAAGTCAGTGATGCCATCCAGCCATCTCATCCTCCGTCGTCCCCTTCTCCTCCTGCCCCCAATCCCTCCCAGCATCAGAGACTTTTCCAATGAGTCAACTCTTCGCATGAGGTGGCCAAAGTACTGGAGTTTCAGCTTTAGCATCATTCCTTCCAAAGAAATCCCAGGGCTGGTCTCCTTCAGAATGGGCTGGTTGGAACTCCTTGCAATCCAAGGGACTCTCAAGAGTCTTCTCCAACACCACAGTTCAAAAGCATCAATTCTTTGGCACTCAGCTTTCTCCACAGTCCAACTCTCACATCCATACATGACCGCAGGAAAACCATAGCCTTGACTAGAAGGACCTTAGTCAGCAAAGTAGTGTCTTTGCTTTTGAATATACTATCTAGGTTGGTCATAACTTTTCTTCCAAGGAGTAAGCGTCTTTTAATTTCATGGCTGCAGTCACCATCTGCAGTGATTTTGCAGCCCCCAAAATAAAGTCTGACACTGTTTCCACTGTTTCCCCATCTATTTCCCATGAAGTGATGGGACCAGATGCCATGATCTTTGTTTTCTGAATGTTGAGCTTTAAGCCAAGTTTTTCACTCTCCACTTTCACTTTCATCAAGAGGTTTTTTAGTTCCTCTTCACTTTCTGCCATAAGGGTGGTGTCATCTGCATATCTGAGGTTATTGATATTTCTCCCGGCAATCTTGATTCCAGCTTGTGTTTCTTCCAGCCCAGTGTTTCTCATGATGTACACTGCATAGAAGTTAAATAAGCAGGGTGACAATATACAGCCTTGATGTACTCCTTTTCCTATTTGGAACCAGTCTGTTGTTCCATGTCCAGTTCTAACTGTTGCTTCCTGACCTGCACACAGATTTCTCAAGAGGCAGGTCAGGTGGTCTGGTATTCCCATCTCTCTCAGAATTTTCCACAGTTTATTGTGATCCACACAGTCAAAGGCTTTGGCATAGTCAATAAAACAGAAACAGATGTTTTTCTGAAATTCTCTTGCTTTTTCCATGATCTAGTGGATGTTGGCAATTTGATCTCTGGTTCCTCTAGCTTAGAAAATTTAACATGCCTTAATCTTCAGTTTTAAGGCATGTTAAATTTTCTAAGCTAGATCATACAGTTATATGGCTACTCATCAAGTATTTAGGTAAGTAATTTTTTTTTTAGGTAAATAGTTGTGCGTGTTTTTGTTAAGCATGCATAAACAAAGTAGAAGGAAAAAAATTAATTAAGTAGCAGGGAGACAGAATCCAAATGCTTTTTCTTTGAAAAGTCCAGTGAAACAAGTTCCTGGCAAGCACAATATGCAAAAAAGACAAATCCAAATATACAAAATTAAGAATAGGAAAAGTATAATAGTTATCTTAATTTCCCTAAGCTTACAATGTTAAAAATGCCTTTTAAAAACCTAGTAGATTTTTCTAGAAAAATTATAAATGTTGAAAGTTGAAATCAGTAAATATTTTTTTTTAGGAAAAGCTACAATAACCAATACACAACTTTTCAAGGTATTATTTCTCAAAAAAGCCTAAAATGTAAGAGCAGCAGATAGTTCCTGTGGTACAAAATCTTTTCCAGGCATTTAAAAACAAGGTAGTTTTCTAGTTAATTTTATAAAACTGCATAATTTGATACCAGAAGCTGACAAAGATAGCAACATTTTTAATAAAGAGGGGGATAAACTTGTGTTTTCCAAATATATTGTATGGAAGATTAGTTAGGTCCAAGACTTGTTAATGAAACTGTGGATTTAATGCCAAATAAATTTGAAATGCACACTCCCTTTAGAGATTGGCAATCTATAGCATCACATCAAAGAATCCGAGATTCTGCAAACATATGAGAGCTAACATAAAACAGTTTTCAAACATAAAACAGTTTTAAACATCACACTTAATAATATTTAAATATGCTACCATTAGGCTGGTTCATAGTAGGTCCTCATTAAATATGTTTTTCCTTCTTTTTAATTTTTTTCTTAATGGTAGATTTCATGACTTCAACAGTAGATGATGGTGACATTGATCGTGTTTGTAAACTTCAAGCCTTTCCTATGTGTAACAGTTGCAGAGTTGACATTTTAACAATGTGAAAATAGAGGTACAGCTAACAGAAAGATATAGCAGAGTTTGCAGATATAAAGGGAAGGGAGGGGATCTCTAAGGTCTTCATTTTGTAGAGTGGGGAAAATTATAATACTCAATGTTTATTAAATAAGAAATGAAGGTATCAATGTGATATTTGAGGAAACTAAAATAGTGACCTCACTATGTAGAGATTACTGAGGGATGAGTAAGTGAAATTAGTTCTAATCTAAAAGAACACTGACATAATCAGTCAATAAACATTGCCTGCGATAATAAATCAAGAAAGTGGTGTGTGCATACTACTTAAAGATAATGGAAGTCACCATCAAAAAAACCAACAAACCAAACTGGTTAGAAGTAATTCTCTTGATGAACAGAAGTGAAGGTGGTGTGGAGGACTGTTTAATTCTCATTTAAATCATTTGATTTTTTTTAAACTATGTACATGATTTAGTATACTAAAACTTCTCTAACGTCGATGTGCAAAATTGACTTTCAGCAAAGTTCAGTTCAGTTCAGTCACTCAGTCATGTCCGACTCTTTGCGACCCCACGAATCACAGCACACCAGGCCTCCCTGTCCATCACCAACTCCCGGAGTTCATTCAGACTCACGTCCATCGAGTCAGTGATGCCATCCAGCCATCTCATTCTCTGTCGTCCCCTTCTCCTCCTGCCCCCAATCCCTCCCAGCATCAGAGTCTTTTCCAATGAGTCAACTCTTGGTATGAGGTGGCCAAAGTACTGGAGTTTCAGCTTTAGCATAATTCCCTCCAAAGAAATCCCAGGACTGATCTCCGTCAGAACGGACTGGTTGGATCTCCTTGCAGTCCAAGGGACTCTCAAGAGTCTTCTCCAACACCACAGTTCAGAAGCATCAATTCTTCAGCGCTCAGCCTTCTTCACAGTCCAACTCTCACATCCATACATGACCACAGGAAAAACCATAGCCTTGACGAGACGGACCTTAGTCGGCAAAGTAACGTCTCTGCTTTTGAATATGCTATCTAGGTTGGTCATAACTTTTCTTCCAAGGAGTAAGCGTCTTTTAATTTCATGGCTGCAGTCACCATCTGCAGTGATTTTGGGAGTTAGTGGAAGACAACAATTTAGGAGCTGAGAGTCAGTTCCTAGGCAGATTGATAAGAAGTCCAGGGTCCCCAAGGAGGATAAAGGGGTCTCAGGCTCTCGAAATGGAGATAGGGGTATGGAATTCTAAAGAGGGAGGAAAGGATAAACTATTTTTTGTCTACATTCTTTGAAAGTGAAAGTGAAATTGCTTAGTCGTGTCTGACTCTTTGCGACCACATGGACTGTAGCCCACCAGGCTCCTCTGTCCATGGGAGTCTCTAGGCAAGAATATTGGAATGGGTTGTCAGTTCCTTCTCAGTTCAGTTCAGTCGCTCAGTCATGTCCAACTCTTTGCGACCCTATGAATTGCAGCACGCCAGGCCTCCCTGTCCATCGCCAACTCCCAGAGTTCACTCAGACTCACATCCATTGAGTCTGTGATGCCATCCAGCCATCTCATCCTCTGTCGTCCCCTTCTCCTCCTGCCCCCAATCCCTCCCAGCATCAGAGTCTTTTCTAATGAGTCAGCTCTTCGCATGAGGTGGCCAAAGTACTGGAGTTTCAGCTTTAGCATCATTCCTTCCAAAGAACACCCAGGGCCAGTTCCTTCTAGTCTTATTCAGTTACACAACTCAGTTTAAATTCTGTACTAGGGATTATACAACAACAATGTATCCTGCTTGAGGACAGTTTCTCCTTCCTGAAAACCTTCTGGCTAATCCTGCTATCTTAAAATGTAAATTATGGAAATGGGTCTAGTTAGATCTTTACAACCTCCAGACATTCTTTTATTCATTGTAATAACTAATTAAAAGGTATATAACTCCGTTGCTAATACTAGCAAGGGGGGTGTACTCTTTCTGCCTCCTTCTGATGTCTATGTCAGAAGCTTTCTCTATCCCTTTTATACTTTAATAAAACTCTATTGCACAAAAGCTCTGAGTGATCAAGCCTCGTCTCTGGCCCCGGATTGAATTCTTCTCCTCTGGAGGTCAAGAATCCCGGCATCTATTCGTGGTTCAGCAACAACCTTTGGGCTGCAGTCCATGGGGTCACTACAAGTTGGACACGACTGAGCGACTTCACTTTCACTTTTCACTTTCATGCATTGGAGAAGGAAATGGCAACCCACTCCAGTGTTCTTGCCTGGAGAATCCCAGGGACGGGGGAGCCGGTGGGCTGCCGTCTATGGGGTTGCACAGAGTCGGACACAACTGAAGCGACTTAGTAGCAGCAGCAGCAGCAACATAGCTGTTTGAATTTGATCAACCTCAGATTTAATCTTGGCTTTACCATCTATGAGAACACCTTGCCCTTGGAAGAGTCACTAAAACTCTCTAAGCTTCCTCTGAAACTTCATATCAGTACTCACACCTAACACATAAGTTATTTTGACCTTTGAAATTGAGATAATGTGTCTAAAGCATTTAGCACAGGTAAAGAGAGTGCTTAATTAATTAATATTGTTACACTTAAAATGGTTATAACAATTATAGCCAGACATGTTACAGTCAATTTACTCTTTCAGTCTCCTTTTATGTCTACAAATTTACAGTAAGTGAAGATTTCTTAAATTCGCATGGTCACAACATTCTTCCAGCTATTTTTAGGTGTTTTATATTTTTTGCTTTTATTACTTGCTCTAGAGGTATTATAATATAATGGAAGAAGCCAGCATTATTGTGACTGTCTCCACCTTGAGCAAATTATTTAATTCAATTTAATTCACTCCATTTATAAAATTATACTGCTAGAACATTACCTGTCTGAAGGTTAGAGTGAATCAGATGTTCTTTTGAGGTACTGGTGACCTCCAGGGATCACGAATGTACAGTAAATGAATAAAGTGGTGCAATTGTGGGATCCCACACATCTGTCAAGGCCTTACCTCTAATATTTGGCCCTGGGGCTGAGAGAATTTTTTTGATTTTTTGGGGGTTTGATTTGTCAAAAAGAAAATAATCATTTATTTTCTGAGCCATAAAAAAATCTCTTTACTTCTGTCAGATGAATTTACTCATTTAAAACATCAAGGTTCCTTTTACTAAATTTACTTTGAGCCTAAATGATACCTTCCTATACCATACAGCTAAATTTAGTATGTATAATTCTACTGTTCAAGTAATGGGTATGCATAAAACTATGCTTTTTGTTGACAGTTGGTGTTTTTATGAAAAAGTCATTATAAGTATCCTTTATGCTAATTTTTATTTTTCAAGTCATTCAAGAGTGCATTGGATAGGATCCTGTTTAGAAATTTACTTGCAAAGAAGTTATTTTTCAGGATATTGCTACAAAGGCTTTGAAAAATAAAGAGGATGTGGGAGACAGGATGAGGAACTTGAATTTTAATTACATCTCTACAAAGAAAACTCTTGACAAGTGTACCTACTCACCCATTCAGTAAATATTTGTTATGGGTAAGACTGATACTGAGACAACAAAAGGGATTTTTGCTCACAAATTAGTGCAGCAGCAGCAGAAGTAGGCCTTCTAGAAACAAAACCAGTCTATGTTCATTTTAAAAAATAGCAAAATAGGAAATAATCTTGTACCACCAATTCAAATAAAAGGGAAAAAATAATATATATTTAAAGAAGTTTTTTCAGTTCTCCATCCCCACACTTTTCATCTCTGGTTTTTTCCATTCATCTTATTCTCAGGACTGGTACATAATGGGGGGAATTTAGAGACTATAAACCCTTTTGCCTACACTATATGATCCTTGAACTGTGTGAGTAAGGTGACTGCATTTCTCAGCTGGACCTTTTTGTTTAACTTGGTCTCCTAAGAAATGTCTCAAAAAGACATGTTGTTGGAACTGCCCTGTTTGTGTTTTCTGAAGGCTGCTAAGAATTGTGGCATAATTTCGAGACTTTACTTGTGGGGAGGGGTGGATCTACTTAAGTCTGTTTTCCTTGGGAAGGTCAGGTCCCTCCTAGGGTGCAGTTGTGATAGAGGAAGAAAGACGTAACACATAGCAGAGCTGAAGATTAAAGATGGAGGACTGCTGAATCTGATGGCTTTAGTGAGAGCAAGACCAGGAAGCCAGTCAAGAGGAAATGCCTGGCTTGACTTTTTCAGTTGCAGACAGAGAACTCTATGGCAGGGTGTACCAGTGGTACCACCCCATCCAGAAACCTTGAGACAGATGCCAGGAAGGGCACCAAAAGGGATCATACCCACCACCACTCAACCCATCACTCTGTGTTCCTATCATAATATGTAAGTTCATTGTAGATTTTCAGAAATTCACTTTCAAATATATATCAGTACCATGTCACAGTCAGAAGTCTGGAGTTACTTATATACTTTAAAATGTGGGCAGTATTAACAATATTTTTTACTCCATTAAATTCATAGAAGGACAAGAAAGCATATCAATTTTATTACTTCACAACTACGGTCACTTAAAAAAAATCTTACACAAAAAGTAGAAATAATGAACAGCAGAAGAGTTAGTAATTCAAAATCCAAATCCTCCAAGATCATTTGCGATGATAGAGCAAATAGATACTATATAGATTGATATAGTAATCTGTATCAGTTACTGTATTTCAAAAGAAAGGAGCTTAGAAAGAAATCTTCCTCCACATGTTCTTACTCTATCCAAACACCATCATCAAGTTGATATTTGAAGGATGATGTTTCTTAGGTAGGTGGTGCTAGTAGTAAAGAATCTGTCTGCCAAAGCAGGAGACAATAGAGACACAGGTTCAGTCCCTGGGTCAGGAAGATCCCCTGGAGTAGGAAATGATGGCAACCTACTCTAGAGTTCTTGTCTGGAAAATTCCATGGACCAGAGGAGCCTGGCAGGCTACAGTCTGTGGGGTTGCAGAGAGTCAGACACAAGTGAGTGACTGAACACACACACAAGATGTTTAATTTTTTTTTCTTAAGTATTCTCTTATCCTAGGCAAGTATGTCAGTTTGGAAATTACATACAGCCATTAAATTATATTGACAATTGTTCTACTAGAAGTATAGCTAATTTATCAATGGGCACAGGCAAAATTCAGCAGAATGAGTAAATAATATAAGGAATTTGTTTATAAATTAAAATATTTAAGATTAACTTTACCATCTACACCTTCTACAACATGACTAATTATATTTGTTATCAGGTACAGTATCAAAAACAAAGTAGACAGCTTTTTGAAAGGAGAAAGAATTCTCACATTTAAAACCCTTCTGATTAAAATTGGTATGCAGAATTTCTAGAAATCAGAAAACATGGCTTCAAGTCACCACCATTTTTCTAAAGTTGTGTTTCCTTGCCCGGCCAATAGTTGGGTTGTAGCAAATGATCATTTGTGGTACAATTCTCCTTCCTGATTCTTGTTGACACCATTGTTCTTTCTCTCTTGGTTCTGAAACTTCTGTGTTTTGAAACATAATTTTTCTTTAAAGTGAAAAGCACTGCAGTACTTAGGAAAATGGACATTATGCCAAGCATCATGGTTAGTCCCAGGTATATATGTCTAGAAGAAGACAGAATCTCAGTCTTAATTATTGTAGCTATCCAATTTTAAATAAAATATAATAATACCCAAAAATATCAATATCAGTGAAATCAATCAGTATCAGTGAAATCAGTCAATATCAATAAAACTATCATGAGGATGGTTTTCTTTAAGAATGCCGATTCAGTGGCTATAAAAGGCCTTTCTGTGAACATCTGACGGACTATTGAAGGCAGTAAACTAATATAAAGCAAATTTTTAGTAGCACCATCATTTTCAGCTACTGCTAATTATATAATCCTTTCCATCCTCTCTGTAACTTATTTCCTTAGACCAGGTGACTATAGACCTGTTTGCTTAGAACAGTCCCAGCATAAGCTAGCATAAGCTAGTGTTGTTCCAGGGTAATCTGCCTCCTTTCCTTGTCAAAAATATCCAGATTTGAATGATAAATTATATGGTTATCCTCCCCTTGAAACCTGGCCAAATTCACTCCTACAGGAAAACTGCAAGAAGTAACATTAAGGGGGAATTGGAGATCTCAGTACACTAGAGTGACCTAAGCAAACCAGAGGTTTACATCAGTGTCTTCCACGAGAAGCCTTTAGCTCTATTAGATCATGAGACATGAAGGTCTGAAAGCACAGGTTGAATTATTCATGCTGGTCGCCTTGTATGTACACTCATAGTCTCTGAGTTACACTGTCTTTACAGTAAAATATAGCCCGAGTAAATGTGAATAAACTGCCAATTTTCCTCATAGATCAGGTCCCTTTCAAAGACCAACATAAATTTCTCACATATCATCAAAGCCTATTAAGTCAAGCAAATTTATTTGAGATGGTCAGCTCAATTCACATCCAACTTCCAACTTACAGGGTTTAGCACCAAGTTTATTTTTCTAGAGAATACTCAGAATGTAAATTGAAAAAAAAAAAAGTCCTTCTTGTTTTTAAGCCATTGAAGCATTGCTTTAAGCAATAAGGGGACTAAATGTTTGCTGAATTGCACTGAATGATACCATAGTGAAAAATCCATGCCCTCAACCCTGTACACACATAGAGAAAACCTTTTACTTTTATGCATTTCAAGTACTGGAATAATTGAACATCAGTTTGGCAATAAAAGCCGGACAGATTTAGAGCCAAATCCAAATCTTGCCCAGGGGGATTATAGCTGACGTAAATGGGACAGTTTGGCTCAGTTTGGGGGGGTGGTGGTGCAGAAAAGAATTAAACCCCAAATGTGACCTAAATCTAAATGCTTCTGAGTTTCAAGGAATTAACTGAGTTGTGTGCATAAACTTTGAAAATCCTACTCTATTCTGAAATCTTCTGTCTTATCTTTTTTAAATGATGGGAGTCAAGATTAAGAATGAAGGAAAACAAAAGATCTAGCCAAATGGTCAGATAATAATAGAATTATTCTATCAAACAGAACAAACCTCTGGATTAGATTCTCCTTTTCTTTACAAATGATGAAACTACGTGAGGATTATTCATGCCAGTTGCCTCTTGCAAACCTGGCATGTGGTAGCAATGAGATTTAGGAAAGAGTTTGATACGATACCTGAAAGCATTTGAATCATACAATCTACAGGATCCTTTACTTCCACATCTTTTAAATCCCCACTTGAGGCATGAAGTATCAATCAGAACTCCAAAATATATGGGAGATGGGATTCCTGCTGTGAGAAAAACAAATAAGTGCCATTAAAAATATATGCATATCTTTTTGGTTAGCCTACAAAGAATGACTCACAGAAACCACATTCTGTCCCAAATGCACTTCTTTGGAAATAGTCCATCCTAAAGGAGATCAGTCCTGGGTGTTCATTGGAAGGAATGATGCTGAAGCTGAAACTCCAGACTTTGGCCACCTCATGCGAATAGTTGACTTATTGGAAAAAACCCTAATGCTGGGAGGGATTGAGGGCAGGAGGAGAAGGGGATGACAGAGGAGGAGATGGCTTGATGGCATCACCGACTCGATGGACATGAGTTTGAGTGAACTCTGGGAGTTGGTGATGGACAAGGAGCCCTGGCGTGCTGTGATTTATGGGGTCACAAAGAGTCGGACACGACTGCGTGATGGAACTGAATTGAACTGAACTGAACAAAGAATGACTCTCAGAAACCACATTCTGTCCCAAATTCACTTCTTTGGAAATAGCAGGGCCTCTCCAGGAGACCAGAATATGCCACTGGTATAAAGATTATTTTGAGCTGATAATTTTGAGAAGCAGAAGTCAGAGAAGAAGCTCGGAAGACAGAGCATAAGTTTCCCTTTTGTAAGGAAAATGTACATTTACAAAGGAAATGATTTGCAAGAGTTTCTCAACTGTTTGTAAAGGCTTCCTTGGAGGCTCAGTGGTAAAGAATCCGTCTGCTAATGCGGGAGACAGAGGTTTGATCCCTGGGTTGGGAAGATCCCCTGGAGAAGGGAATAGTAACCAACTCTAGTATTCTTGTCTGAGAAATCCCATGGATAGAAGAGCCTGGTAGAGGTCACAAAAGAGTCAGACCTGACTCAGCAACTAAGTAACAACTCCCTCTTTGTACCACAAGAATTCCAGATTCAAAAAAGAACTAACTGCATAAACTTTTATTTTGCATAGAGTCCCATAAACACAATCACTAAAAGCTATATGGTAAAGCGTATATTGATGAAGTAAAGCTATATAGTAAAGCTTATATTGATAAAGTTGAATGGTTAATTTGGATTATTTGACATCATAAATAAGAATTCTTTTTATATACATTCTCCAACTAAACAGATTGTCACCTAAAAACATTTAGGTGATAACTATTAATAACTTTACATTGCTCTTAATAACATGAAGACATTCCTCAGTAGTCAAATACTTGTCATCTTCTGTATGTTTTAAAATTTTCATAAAGGCAAAATTTCAAACCTTCACAAAATTATGGAGAGTATGATATAGTGCAACTTTATGTACCATCACTAACTTTAGCAATTATTAAAATTTTGTTATTTCTGTGTCATATTTCTCCAGTCCCTCAATCTATTGTCCATCCAGAAACTTTCTAAAAGTAACATTTTAAGAGCTATCTCAGATACTAAGTAATTCTCCTTGCATGTATTTCAGAACACATCTCTGACTGACAGGATTTTTCAAACATATCACTATGGGAACTTCCTTGGTGGTCTCTTGGTTAAGACTCTGCACTTCCAATGCAGGGCATGTGGGTTTGATCTCCGGTTGGGGAATTAAGACCCCACATCCTGTGTAGCTTGGCCAAAAATTAAAATATATATATATATATATATATATATATATATATAAATATAATAAACATAAAATAAAAACCCCATAATTAAAAAAATCACTATGCCATTTAACACATAACACATATTAAAATAATTTTTTAATCCTATTGAACTCATATTCAAACTTTTCTAAATGTCTTCAACTTTCAAACTTTTCTAAATGTCTTTAGAACTGGTTCATTCTAACCAGATTCAAACCAAGGTAGACACATTAAATTTACCTAAATGGCTTTTTATGTCAGCTTCTTTCCCAACATATTTTTTTTTTATAGTAATGACTTTTGAAGAAAGACATATGTCCTGTAGAATGTGCCACAGTCTGGATTTGAATGATTGTTTCATAAGATCATTTGGTTTGTTCCCCTATCCTTCATTTTCCCGATAATTTGGTAGGCCAGTATTGACTCAGGCAGGAACAAGACATAGGTGATTTGTGTTCAGACAGGAGACACTTTCCACTTACTTGCCACTCTCAGTAATGTTAAAATGAAACTGAGGTTCACGCTATGCCCTCCATTATTAAAATTTTCATTCATTTTCACTTATAGCTTTTAGCAAATATTGATGTTTGCAAACAGATTTCTCAAAATTACATTATCTCTTGTGTAAATAATTTAAGATTTCTCTATAAAAGAACTTATCTTCATCATTGTTTACTTGGTTACTTTGAAATACAATTAGTAGAAGAAAGGCAGGGTAAATGTTCAATTCTTTCCTGTTTTAAGAATAATGAGTTAGTGTCCTAGTATTCTTCAAAGTTACTTAGGTATCGTTACAAATTTTTATCTTTTTTTAATATTCAATGTATTTTGAGACACTGGAGCTATTATAATGATTATTATATATTAATATAATAGTATTTTTATTTATTATTTTGAAATTATCTCACCTTGGACCAAGGTCCTCAGATTGTTCCTGTGTCCTTTGGATATATCCCTTTGATAGCTTGCTCACTTTCTTGCACCAAAAGTTGTCCCACAATCATGTTATGTATTTTCTAACCTAGACCAGTTTTCCAAGGTCCTATGGTTTATTTATTGCGGAATGATATTTAGATACCATGGATTCATTGCTATGGGTGCTCATTTCTCCTGGGTTAAATAGATGCTAGATTTTTCAGGAGACACAGTGATAAAATACACATTATTTTAAAATAAAACTATATGAGTTCATATTGACATTTTAAGTTTAAATTAATGAATTTTACTTACAATATTTTATGCTTTTATCACTTTTCTATTATGCTGAAAATATTGATTCCTAATGATATTAACATAACATTTGCTTTATCTTAAAATGTATAATAGTTTTAACATAACAATGCTAAAGTTACTATTAAAAACAATGCTATAAAATGTACTGAAGCAGTGGGGATTTCATAGTAATTCTGTTTTTCATGTAGGTTAATGTTTTTTCTATATGGTGTGTCACCCTGTAATATACAGTTAGTTTTGATTTGTTTTAAGAATTTTTTTGATTCTTTTAATTATTTAAAATGATATAAAATTTTTGTATTCTTTCAAACTAAAAATTATATGGCAGCTATATTTACAAAGTCTCATTTCCATCCTGTTCTCTCCCCCTGTTTTTTTCTTTCTTCCCTAACAGGCAACTTTAGAAAAAATCATTATTCATTTTTAGTTTATGCTTCCATTGTTTCTTGTTAACAAGAGCAAATATCAATACCTGTGTATGTGTACAATATTTTCACCTTTCTATACTTACACCAAATGCATCATACTGTATACAATTTTCTACATTTTTCTTTCTTAAACTTAGTTGTATATCCTGGAGATCATTTGATATGAATTGTATCCTTCCATAATTTATAAGTTGAAGCCTTAACTCCCAATGTGATTGCATGTGGAAGCAAAATAATTAAGGAGATAAGGCTAAATGAGTTTGTAAGAGTGAAGCCCTAATCTGATAGGGAGGCTGCCATTAAAAAAATTATATAGTTTCTGTACAAAGTTGTGCTAGTTTCTGCTGTATAGCAAAATGAATCAGCTGTATGTATACATGAAAGTGAAAGTGACGTCGCTCAGTCATGTCCGACTCTTTGTGACCCCGTGGACTGTAGCCCACCAGGCTCCTCTGTCCATGGGGTTTTCCAGGCAAGAGTATTGGAGTGGGTTGCCATTTCTTTCTCCAAGGGATCTTCCCAACCCAGGAATCGAACCTGGGTCTCCTGCATTGCAGGCAGATGCTTTACCCTCTGAGCCACCAGGGAAGCCCTGCTGCTGCTGCTAAGTCGCTTCAGTCGCGTCCGACTCTGTGCCACCCCGTAGACGGCAGCCCACCAGGCTCCCCCGTCGCTGGGATTCTCCAGGCAAGAACACTGGAGTGGGGTGCCATTTCCTTCTCCATTGCATGAAAGTGAAACTGAAGTTGCTCAGTCATGTCCGACTCTTAGTGACCCCATGGACTGCAGCCCACCAGGCTCCTCCGTCCATGGGATTTTCCAGGCAATCCCCTCTTTTTTGTATTTTCTTCCAATTTAGGTAACCACAGAGCACTGAGTAGAGTGTTATACAGTAAGTTCTGTGCTATACAGAATATACAGTATATCTGTATGTATATCTGCTATACAGTATATCTGTGCTATACAGTAAGTTCTCACTGAAAGTGAAAGTCATTCAGTCATGTCCTACTCTTTATGACCCCATGGACTGTAGTCCATGGAATTCTCCAGGCTGGAATACTGAAGTGGACAGCTGTTCTCTTCTCCAGGGTATTTTCCCAACCCAGAGATCAAACTCAGGTCTCCCGCATTGCAGGAGGATTCTTTACCAGCTGAGCCACAAGAGAAGCCCAAGGATACTGGAGTAGGTAGCTTATCCCTTCTGCAGTGCATCTTCCCAACCCAGGAACTGAACTGAGGTCTCCTGCATTGCAGGCAGTCATTACCAACTGAACTATCACGGAAGCCCTCAGGTTCTCGTTAGTTATCTATTTTCTACATTCATGTGTGCTAAGTCTTTCAATCATGTCTGACTTTTTGCAACCCTATGGCCTGTAGCCTGCCAGGATCCCTTGTCCATGGGATTCTTCAGGCAAGAACACCGGAGTGGGTTGCCATGCCCTCCTTCAGGGGATCTCTCCAACCCAGTAATCGAACCTGTGTCTCTTATGTCTCCTGCATTGGCAGACAGGTTCTTTACCACTAGCACCATCTGGGAAGCCCATTTTATGCATTGTAGTGTATATATTGTCCCTATAAGAAGAGGAAGAGGCACCAAAGACTGCTCTCTTTGCACAGAGAAAAGGTTGTGTGAATGCACCGTGAGAAGGTAGCCATCTATGCATCAGGAAGAGAGGTCTCACCAGACACCAGTCTGTTGGCACATTGATCTTGGACATGGCAGCCTTCAGAACTATGAGGCAGTAACTTCCTACTGTTTAGGCCCCTCAGTCCATGGTGTATTGTTATGACAGCCTGTACTGACTAATAAACTTGGTAACATTAGAGATTTTTCCCCATTTGTCCATACAGCTGTAAAGTATTCCCTTATGTGGGTTTGCTATAGTTTATTTAACCAGTCTCATATTGATGTACATTTAGACTGCTTGTAGCCTTTTACTATTATAAATAATGCCACAATGATTGGACCCCCGTAAGATTACAGTTCAAAATTCGTGAGCTCATTTTTTGGTATCAATTGCTAGAAGTAGGGGAGAAGGCAATGGCACCCCACTCCAGTACTCTTGCCTGGAAAATCCCATGGATGGAGGAGCCTGGTAGGCTGCAGTCCATGGAGTCGCGAAGAGCTGGACATGACTGAGCAACTTCAGTTTCACTTTTCACCTTCTCATTGGAGAAGGAAATGGCAACCCACTCCAGTATTCTTGCCTGGAGAATCCCAGGGACAGAGGAGCCTAGTGGGCTGCCATCTATGGGGTCGCACAGAGTTGGACACGACTGAAGCGACTTAGCTGCAGCAGCAGGTAGAATTAGGATTGCTAGGTCAAAAGATAAATCTAGATGCAATTTTTTTAGTTATGGCCAAATGTCCTCCTCCAGCAAAGGTATAATTTTCACAATAGCATTGTATAAGTATATCGATTTTCTGCTTGTTTTATAATACATTACAAACAACATTTGGTAATTTTCCTGTCTGTTAAGTAAGAATCAGTATCTTAGCATAGCTTTAGTTTGTACTCTTCTTCTTATGAGGGGCCTTGACCATCTTTTTATATATTAAGACATATCCATTTATTTTTCCGTGAAATGGTTGTCTATATCTTTTACCCACTTTTGGGCTTCCCTCATAGTTCAGTCAATAAAGAATCTGCCTGCAATATGAGACCCAGGTTCAATTCCTGGATTGGGAAGATCCCCTGGAGAAGGAAATGGCAACCCACTCCAGTATTCTTGCCTGGAGAATCCCATGGGCAGAGGAGCCTGCAGGCTATAGCCCATGGGGTTGCAAGAGTCGGACACGACTTAGCGACTAAACCGCTGCTGCCACTTTTCTCTTAGAGCTTTGATATTTTTGTTTTCAGTACCTAGGCATTCTCCATATAAGAAGATGTTAGCCACTCATCTGTTATATAGATTGAAAAAAAAAATACTATATGTAGTTTTCCATTTACTTTGTGATATTTTTTCATTTTTAATTATATTTTTATTTTTTGAAGGTTACTTTTCATTTACAGTATTTACAAAGTATTGGCTATATTTCCCGTGCTATGCAATAGACCATTGAGCCTATCCTGTACCAAGTAGTTTGTATCTCATTCCCTCACTCCAATATTGGCCCCCACCACTGGTAACCATTAATTCTGTATATCTGTGAGACTGCCTTTTGGTGGGTTATATTAACTAGTTTGCTATATTTTTTAGGTTCTATATATAAATGCCATATGGGGCTTCCCAGGTGGCTCGGTGGTACAGAATCTGCCTGCCAGTGCACGAACGCAGGAGACATGGGTTTGATCCTTGAGTTGGGAAGATCCCCTGGAGGAGGGCAGGGCAATCCACTCCAGTATTCTTGCTGGAGAAACCCATGGGCAGAGGAGTCTGGAGAGCTACAGTCCATTGGGTCACTAAGGAGTCAGATATGATATAGCAACTAAATAACAGCAATAAATGATATCATATAAGATTAAATGTATTTTCATTTTTATGGGGTCAACTTTATGAATTATTTCTTTTGCTTAAGATATGTTTCACAGTGTGGTTACATCTATGTTCCCAAAAGGAGGTGGATAGACTAATTACAGCCTGGGATGTACTTCAGACTCAATAACCTTTTTTCTAGATAATCTCTGTTTTAATATTGTAGAATTTGAGCCAACTATGATGGCATAGACCTCCATTTTTATTGTTTTCCAAGGATTATATGGTATCTTTGCATATATCCCTTTTTATATCAGATATCCTTTTATATCCTTTTTGTATCCCAAGTTACATAAACCCATTTATTTAAAACTCTGAATTTTTATTTTTCTCCCAAGTAGCTCTTCTCTGTCAAATTGCTGTGCTGTGCTCAGTCGCTCAGTCATCTCCGACTCTTTGCAATCCATGGAATGTAGCCCACCAGGCTCTTCTGTCCATGGGGATTCTCCAGGCAGGAATACTGGAGTGGGTTGCCATGCCCTCCTCCAGGGGATCTTCCCAACCCAGGGATCAAACCCAGGTCTCCCTCATTGCAGGTGAATTCTTTACTGTGTGAGCCACCAGGGAAGCCCAGAGGAATGTAAAATGGTGTCCCTTTCTTCTTTAGAATATAAACTTTTGAAGGACAAAACCTAATTTGACTTATTCACTCTGTTTTCTGTAGGTTTTAACTAATGAATATTGAAAATTCTGATAGTCATAAAAAAATCATTCCAATTACATTTAAGAAATTGAATTCCAAGCCATACTGCTTTGACTGTTTGAATGATCTTTCTACCAGCCATATATCCTAGCATTGAAAGTAGCTCAAAAGAATTTCTTCCATTTAATAATTTAAGAAATTACATTTAGAATTCAGATTTTCTTACTGATTCATTTTTTGCTTTCTTCTCAGAGGGCTCTTTTATAATAGCATGGGTTTTTGGAGACTAGATCAGTACTAGAAGAGGCAAGATTGTTATTAAAAATGTCATTACTCTCATAAGATCACTTTATTATGGGTACATCATTGATTCTCAATAAATACTTCTGGAAGAAGGGAAGAGGCTATTCAAGGAAAAGAGGGAGGGAAGAAAGACATAAAGGAGGGAAGAAAATTTAAAAAACATGAATCTACTACTTACAGCATTTAGTTATGTGTCATAATTCTGTAAAAATATTTAGAAGACTATTAAAATATAATGGCTACCATAGTTTAAGCATAGATTATACTTACCAAGAACTCTTACTGCTAAGGTGTAGATACCCAGGGCAAAAGACTTAAGTTGTGGTTTAATGCACCTATAAATAATAAAAGCACTATTACAAAAAAATAGTGCATTAAAGCATATAATAAAGTCAGTTTATTATAAATCAGTCTTTAATGAGGTGGATTAGATTACTTTGAAATTAATTCACATGTCAAAGGATGACTACTAGGTTTCTCTAAAATTAAACTAATCAAAATATTGTATGTATTTTTAATTTCCCACAGCTTATATAATAGAAATGGGTTAGGAAAGATCTACAGAAAATAGGACCAAACATCCACAAATATTTTTTGTGTATTTTGTATATTTAGTTATTATTGTTTTTTTGGCTACTAGATATAGAATCTCAGAATTCAAGTAGCATTTATGGAGAATCCACATATTCTAGCATAGGGAAAGCAAATTACGTAGAAGCCATGTTCCATTATATGCAATGTATTGGGATTTTAGTTAATATTTCGAAAAGATAAATCACTCTTACATGACATATTCAAATGGTGTTAGGTAAAGTAAAATCAAATTTTATCAGTAAAGTAGCAAAGACAGGGAATAATTCTAACAATTTGTAAGATTATGAGGCACAATAAAGGATTAATGACCTATAGCTAGTTTTTGTGGATTCTGGTCTAAAACTATGGGACCCTATTGACTTAAGTTGAATTAAAATCACTGTGACATGCTGAGTGCTTTTGGTAAGTAGTGTGGATCTGAATTTACCAGCCAAGTACAAGATTATCTAAAATAACAAGAGCATCTTGAGAGTTGGACTGTGAAGAAGGCTGAGCACCGAAGAATTGATGCTTTTGAACTGTGGTGTTGGAGATGACTCTTGAGAGTCCCTTGGACTGCAAGGAGATCTAACCAGTCCATTTTGAAGGATATCAGCCCTGGGATTTCTTTGGAGGGAATGATGCTAAAGCTGAAACTCCAGTACTTTGGCCACCTCATGAGAAGAGTTGACTCATTGGAAAAGACTCTGATGCTGGGAGGGGTTGGGGCAGGAGGAGAAGGGGATGACAGAGGGTGAGATGGCTGGATGGCCTCACCGACTCAATGGACGTGAGTCTGAGTGAACTGCGGGAGTTTGTGATGGACAGGGAGGCCTGGAGTCCTGCGATTCATGGGGTCTCAAAGAGTCGGACACGACTGAGCGACTGAACTGAACTTATATAACTTGAACTGGGACTTTCCTGGTCACTCGGTGGTAAAGAATCTGCCTGTCAATGCAGGAGATACTGGTTTGATCCCTGGCTTGGGAAGATCCGCTGGAGAAGGAAGTGGCAACCCATTCCAATATTCTTGCCTTGGAACTCCCATGGGCAGAGAAGCCTGGTAGGCTATAGTCCATGAGGTGTCCAAGTTGGACACAACATAGTGACATTGTATGCACACATAGCTTGAACTGATGGATTTTAATAGAGATAATCATGAGGATATATAATAACTACTGAGCGTTAACCATGGTAGTAAATTCTTCATGTGCATAATATTTAATCTCTGCTTTAAAATGATAAAAAATTACAACTTTTCTCCTTTAAGCAAACATGTTTCTTTCTAGCATCAAAATAACGTGTGGTTCATTTATGGGCTGGTGGTGAGGAAAACTCTTCCTCTGTTCACCTGTTTATTCATGAGGCCCAGGTGACTACTTGGCACTACGTAAGAAAATGTTGAAGAAACAGGTACCTGCGGAGAATGATCCGGGTCTGAGACTTCTAGTGTAATGCTTTCCCACTAAACCTATGCTTCCATTTGAAAACACCAAGATCTTATGTTCCCATTAAATCCTTTTATGAGGGACCTCCCTGGTGATCTAGGGAAGGGGATGCATGTTTGAGGAACTAAGATCTTGCATGCCTTGTGCCACAGCCCCCAAATTTAATAACTAATAAATAATTTTTTAAAAACCCTTTTATGAAAACAGATTTGTGGATGTTTGGTCCTATTTTATATAAATATTCCTAATCAATTTATATAACATAAGCTGTGGGAAATTAAAAATATATATGCTATTTTGATTAGCTTCATTTAGAAAAAATAATCCTTTGATGTATGAATTAATTTCTGTCACCTAATCCATCTCATAAAAGACTGACTTACAATAAATGGTGACTTTTCATGTTTAACAATTTAATCGAAATTTGTAGTATCTTTAGGTTATTTTGATCAGTTGTATAACAATAATAATTGCAATACTAATTCAGTGGGGAGGAAACTTTTACCACCGAGAATACTTGTTACAAAACTAATATTTTAACATTTGAATTTATGTGTATATTGCATCAATTTGCGAGAGGAGAGCCAATGAAAAAATGTTCAAGCATAAATTATATGACAATAGAAAAAAATTCTATCCAACCACATTTTTGAATAAAAACCTAAAGGGAGAAAAGCATAAAAGTGGAACAAGTTTCCTGAGAGTGCTGTAATGAATCACAATGACTCCACAGAGCAGAGTTGGAAGTCACTGCTGTAGATGGCGATGGTGTGTCTTCTATTAAAATTGGGGCAGGGAGATTCAAGGTTCACCTCAGAAGCAATATGTATCCAGGTATCCCGCCTACAGACAAAGTATAGGATGTGATGACTGCAATTACGAGGAAATACAGAAACATTTTGGCACATCCATTATCTTTTTGACATCTGCCCACCATGCCTGAGGAATTTCCTGATTTTGAGGCTGCAAGTCCCACACAGGTACAATTATTAAATATCTGTAACACAGTAGGGAAAAATCCAATTATTGAGGTAAATAGTATGTAACATTAAAGACATATATTTATTTTAAATGATTTTATAGTATACATTTATAAGACAAGCAGTGGGGAAATTTTTATTTTTCTGTGTTAGACTGTATCAAGCAAAGTGAAATCAAGAGAGAAAACATTTCAGTACCCAAAGAGCAGATGGTCTACAAACTATTGATCCTATGGAACCATCTCTAAGCAAATCTCACCAAATCCAACGCTACCTTACCTTCTTCCCTGCCACATCTAAATCTAAGCCACCATGGTCTCTTTGTGCTTGACCTGTTTCTACTCTTACCTGACTCTGGTCTCTTTTCTGCAATAACCCAATTGAGCCTTTAAAAATGGCAGTCAGATTGCATCACGATTCTCAACTTCCCAATGGCTTCTCATTGGACTTGGATAAAATCCCATGTCCTTAGAGTGGCTTCCATACTCTCCACGATGCATCTCCTCAGTCCCACTCTGATCTCATTGCTCCGTGATCTTCCCCTTCTCCCTCTACTTCACGAGCTCTCAGGCGACCCATGCCAGCCCTCAAACGTGGTGAGTCCAGTTGGGGCTCATGGTCTTCCTGCTTTCTCTGTTAGGGAATTTTTCTAGGGAGTTACATGGTTGGCTCATACACTTCAGGTCTCTGCTCAGATAGTTCATTAGAGAGAGCGTTCAAAACCACCCATTCAAAACAGTACCTCCATCTCTCCACACTGTTGTTCTAACTTGTTTTCCTCACAGCATTTATTACTTTTTATCAGGATATTATATAACCATTTAATTCTAAACTACATATCCCCACTAGAATGTAACTTCTGGCAGAAACTCTTTGCTTTGTTATCATTGTACATGTAGGCTTAAAAATAGGCCCTCAATTTAAGCGCTTAGTAAAAATTTGTTAAATAAATGGGCACAGTTTGAAGATATGAAAGAATATACAGTGATTATGAGAAGGAAAGAAAAACCTTGATAAGTAAAACCCAACTAAATCTTGGATAAAGAGGCAACTTTCATAATCCCTCATCAGTTTATTTCTGTAAGTTTCATGTGTGAATGTGTACATGTAATGAGTTGTCTTTTTTTATTACAAAAGACTTTGTGGATTTTTAGTTAAAAATGAAATAAAAGTGGCATTTCCTTTTTGAAGAGGAATAGCAACATAGGATTTTTTATTTTGTTTTGAGTGTCTGGTAAGAAGCTTTTGAATCTTGACTTTGCCTCTCTCCAGATACATACATTTAGGCAGATCCCTCGTATCTTAATGCTTCAATTCTCACGTGAGCAAAACAAGTAAAATAATACCCAATCACTTGAGTATTAAGATGTCTAAATATTTTTTTAAAGCACTTCCCTTAGTCCCTGGCATGCAACATTTTCAATAAATGGAAGCTCTGGTTAAGAAAGACCTTTCAGTGCAACGAGAGATTATTACACAAAGTGAAGTAAGTCAGAAACAGAAAGAAAAGTACTATATGTTACCACATACATGTGGAATCTAAAATATGACACAAATGCAACGATCTATGAAGCAGAAACATGGACATCGAGAACAGATTGGCGGTTGCCAAGGGAGGAGGGTGTTAGGGAAGGGATAGAGTAGGGGCTGGGGTTAGCAGATGTAAGTTTTTATATAGAGAGTAGATAAACAAGAAGGTCCTACTGTATAGCACAGAGAACTACATTCATATCCTATGATAAATCATATGGAAAACTATTTTAAGAATGTATATGTAACTGAATCACTTTGCTGTACAGCAGTAATTAACACAACATTGTAAATTAATTATACTTCAATTAAAAAAAAAAAAAGCAAATCCAAAGTAAAAGAAAAGAAAATCCTTCAAGTGGTTTAGGCCAAAGAGTATAGTGGCCAAAATTGGAGGTTGGGTGGAAGAAAGACAAGAAGGAAGAAAAGGAAGGGAATGTTAAAGCTCAGATTTCAGATGGGTGGGTAGTCTTAATATCAGTGTTGCTACAGACCAATCCATTCTTCTCTGAATAAAATGTCAAAATAACAAGAAATGGAAAATCAATAAGCATGAGACTGTCTATAGAGTGGTTGCCCAAGCGTTCTTAATCTAGTGGATAAGAATACATAAATATATGTGTGGTTTAATTTTAAGCTCTCTGGGGCTGTCAAATACAGGTAGATTTCATCAGTCACAAGCAGAAAGCCATCTGACCACTGTGCCTTATACACAATGAGTATAAGGAAGAGTCTGTTAGGGACAGGGCTGTAAAGGTGTGATTAGAAGAATGAATCTGTTAATGAAGTACACAGTACTCTTAATTGAAGTACATGATTCTCTTCACAACTGGTTTCCTACCTATATTTCCAACCCTGTCTTCCTCTTACATTCTATAGGAATCCTTGATTCCAGCCATCTACACTTCATCATTACACAAATTGGCTTGATATCTCAGGCAGAGCTATCTCAGAACCATCAGCCTCCTCTGGATCTCTGACCCCTGGGTCTAGACCTTTTGGGCTAAACTTCCTTATACTGGCCTCTATTTGTCCTGTCCTCCAAAACCTGCAAGGACCACTGGTCATGGGATCAGGAGAGATGGAGCCCAAGGCAGATGCTATTAAATGATCTTATGACTGAGACTGTCTCATTTGAGGCTAATATTCCTTACTAGTAAAATAAGAGAACTAGATTACATAATTACAAAGTTCCTCCAGCCTGTTTCATTATTCTCATTCTAACCCCAATTCTTCCAACAACTGTAATTCTACTAGTGATGCTTTCATTTCCTGTCACCACACAAAAGAACAAAGGCAGAGTAAACACCATGGATTCTATCAATGTGGTCTGCTCCTAGGTTGGTCCCTGAGCCCACATAGGGTTGCATAGTTAAGCACTGTTGCATGCCTAGGGGCACACCCTTTAGAGAAGGTTTCTTACAGTAGTCTTTCCACTCCTGGTGGAGGTTTGACAACCAGCAAGACAAGCCGATGCATACGTGATTCCATTCTCACCACATATGGGTTCCCATTTTGTCTCTGAACATTTGCATCTTGAGTTGCAATCTGAAAAGAGAGCTCGTTCATGATAAGAGACAGGTTTGGTTCTGGAAAAAAATACAATGATATAAAATGTTACCTCTTAGTAAGCAGTACCCTAATATTTTCAAAAATCAATGTTCTTGGGTATGTAAATGGCAATGGCAACAAATTTTGCCTGGGGGGAACACAACTGTCATCAGAAATACCAGCTTCTCATCATTAAATGTGAATTCACTCTTAGACAGCTTTCTTTTGATAATTACCTTTAGAGGTTTACCACTTTACATGATATCCTTGTCTTGGCTGATGGGTTTTACTAACATCTACTGACTCTAGAATGTTACAATGTTTTTCTATATATGATGTATTTGGAAAAAACTATCAAAATAGAAAAACAGAATAAACTTCAAGAGCAATTTATGACATTTCTCTTACTATGTATCAATATAATCACAAACTCTCATACAATATTCCATCCTGTAGAACTACTATGGATTTGGTCACCCCAAATGTAAAGACAAAAGACTTTTGAGATTTCTTCTAGCAGAATGAGAGGCTATTTAACTAGGCCTCCTAAGAAGTCACCCAGGGATATTTTATCTTATTCTCTTCTCTAAGGCATGAAGTTTTAACTGAGACCGTTTTGCTGTATCTGAAAGTACAAATGTGTGTCTTTGAAAGCTTAGAATTAGGCCACTATGGATACGGTAGAGCCAAGATTATAGAAGATTAGAGCCAAAAGAACAGTGGGGATGATCTAGGTTAAGTTCTCTTCAGAAAATCAGGAAATTCAGAGCCAAAGTCAGCAGATAACGTGCTCAAATTCACAATGTTTTTCCGTGACAAACCCTTCCAGGCCTCCGGATTCTAAGTTCTTGTCTTGGGCATCAGACTTAATTCTCATTGCAGAAGAGAAACTTCTTGCACTGTCATATCTAAAGCTTCTCTGTATTGATCCTGAATGAATGTCTGGAATCAAACCAACATTGTGGAACAAAGAAACTCTGGATAAACCCTGGAGAGCATGTTTATTTTATGTAGTCAATTCTTTTATATTGCTGAAGGTAACATTAAATTTATCACTTAGGACAATCTTGAAGCAGAAATTAATTGCATATATGTTTCCTGAAAGATGTGTTGACAGTAGAGTCATTATTTAAATTTTTAATTATTAGCTTTATCAAATATGCCAGAAAGTTTATATTTATGAGATTTTTCTTTCAAAATAGTTATGGTGGGAGGGGAGAGATTTCGCCAGTGATGTCACCTTTTCTTTGGTTGCTTCCAATAACAAAGCTACTCTTGGAGGTTAAATCTTTGCCATTGTTGAGAATATTCTTAAAAATATGGAAAGCAATTTCAAAAGAGGAGTTTTAAACAATGATAGCGAAGAGTAGGACTCGACTGAGCGACTTCACTTTCACTTTTCACTTTCATGCATTGGAGAAGGAAATGGCAACCCACTCCAGTGTTCTTGCCTGGAGAAGCCGAGGGACAGGGAGCCTGGTGGGCTGCCACCTACGGGATCGCACAGAATTGGACATGACTGAAGTGACTTAGCAGCAGCAGCAGCATTATTACACTGTACTTATAGTCTTTCAAGGTGAACTGCTTTCAGGGACCTAGTACTCAATGAAATTTTTTGTTTGTTTAAGACTATTGAATCTTACTATCATCTGAGTATACTTTTAATGTAAATCTAAAAATTAGTCTGTTGTCTACTTCTCTATTTGCTTTTGGCTTAGAGATAGCACAATGCAATAGAAAAAAACATTGTACTGGAAGGAAGTTAACTGACCTTTCTAATCTCAGTTCTTTAAATGAGGGTAACAAAACTTCATAAAGGCACCTTAAGATAGAAGTGAGTTGATAAAAAGGTAAGGTGTTTTCTAAATTGCAAAATATAAAATACTTGACCACTGTCCATCCACCATGAGGATCTTAGGGATTGGAAAACATGGCACAGGACTTCTACTCTCTCCAGAATCTTC
The DNA here is from genome assembly GCF_042477335.2 of Ovis canadensis. Taxonomy (NCBI): domain Eukaryota; kingdom Metazoa; phylum Chordata; class Mammalia; order Artiodactyla; family Bovidae; genus Ovis; species Ovis canadensis. The sequence goes on from NC_091247.1 coordinate 200,333,779, forward strand.
TTGCAATTCCTGTTTATAACTAACATTCTTGATCTATATTGTTCAGTGTTACCAAGGCAACATACACTCTGTTAAGTCTAACTGTTGCTGTGACAACTCCCAGAAGCAATGTTATATGACCTTTACATTCACTAATTTTTCTGAACACTTTAGAGGACAAAAAGTATAATTGGTGTGGGCTTCCCTTGTGGCTCAGTGGTACAGAATCCGCTTGCAATGCAAGACATGTGGTTTCAATCCCCAAGTTGGGAAGATCCCCTGGAGGAGGAAATGGCAACTCATTTCAGTATTCTTGCCAGGAAAGTCCGAAGGACTGAGGAGCCAGGTGGGCTATAGTCCATGAGGTTGCAAAGAGTCAGACATGACTGAGTATGTATGTAACAACAGGAGAAGCTTAGGTTAATGAAGGTGTTGGAACATGAACACCAGACAGATAAATGCGGAAAGAGGCTAGAGAGCAAGCAGTGAGCAAGAAGCAACTGAATCATCAGGAAACAGAATATATTATCAGGATGCTTGACCTTTGAACCAACAGGTAGAATTTTAGGCACCCAGGCAGATAAAATCAGGGAGGCTGGCTTGGCAAGCTGTAGCAGCTCAATACTTTTTTTTTTTTTTAAACAAATGATGTATAGACACATAGGAGGATGAAGAGAACTGTCTCTGGGAACTCAGGTGCAGAGACAGAGTGATAGCGAGGACTCTTGAAGGGGAAGGATGAAGTAGTTTCTTCAAGACCCAGCCTTTAGACCCTGGAAACTAAAAAATCTAATCACTACTCCCACACAGAATGGCATAAATCTAAAAGCATCAGTAAATACTCCTGTGATCAGCTGCAAAGAGCTGCATGTTCGTCTCTGGGTTGAGGGATAGCCATTCTCTCCTTCAATTTCCCTTGACTTGAATAACAAAGACTATAAAGTGTAGCATAGAAACCATTCCAGTTTTCTGGGTATCTAGATGTTCAAAGAAAAAAAAAAAAACTACAATTGTTTCCAAGAATGGCACTTCAATTTTGTGCTGGGTAAGTGCTAATCCCTTTCATGTGTATTATCTTGCCTTACAAAACCTTAAAAGGCAGTTATTATTTCTGTTTTTAAAATACTAACATTGCGGCTACATTAATACAGTATCACTTCACTAAGAATAGAGAAGCAAAATTCAAGGTCTGTATTTTTTACTATCAGGTTGCTTCCCTAAAGAAAGATGTGGATTTGGTATTTTTTAATATTTGCTTCCACTTTCAGATTAAAAGGAAATGACAGATTTTGGTGACAATAACAGCTCCGACTTCATAAGCATTGTCCATTCTTCCACAATAAAACAATAATTTCTTTTCATAGGTATGTTTCTTAATAATTTAATTATCTTATTTTGAAACATAATAGTTAATTTGATTAAACAAACTGATCTCCTCTGATTACTTAATGAGTAAACATACCCTTGGTAGGAGATAGTTAATCCTGCCACATCAGAGTTTTCACAGCCCAGTGCAAACAGGGAAAGGAATAGGAGGTACCCAAGGACCGATGATCCCAAGTAAAGTTTTGCAGCACCACGAATACTGACTCTGAATTTTTTCATAATTATTCCCCCAGAGAATATTCCAAGGGCCACTGCAGGTATGTTGATGAGCCCTGAGGAAAAAGGAAAATGTGTCACATTTGTGAACCTCTAAAAGAAATCTGAGTACATTCACCCAAACATTCTAAAGGATTGTATGAAACTGTGTAATAATAGTTTTAAACTTATTATTAGACTACTTGGTCAATTTAAGTTTACAGAACTATTCAGCCACTAACATGTGGGTTTCATATTAATGATAACACAGCTGACAGACCCAGGGTTCTGCCTATCACAATGTCTAGCATAGGGTTTGAAATCAATAAACACCAAATCAGTCAATGAATCTAGTCTTTTTGGTTTAATCCCAGGAATAACAGGTGCAATCAGGTGGCAATTAGATGATTATAATGTTTTATAAGGTTGTGAACAAAAGAATAATAGGCATATAGACTGTAAGGAATAAACAAATAAGCACAGAAACAGTCCTGGTTCTATTTTCTGACCCCGACAATATTTGCTTTTATTGCCAAGCCTTTTAGTTTGATATGCTTTCTTACAGCATGAACAATAACCACATATTATTAGGCACCTTTCATATTTTTTTAATTTGCTTGCAGTATACCAGTCACTTAGTTTAGCATTTGATATATTATCTATCACATCTACTCTTCACCACAACCTTAGAATATAGGCATATGTTATCTTCATTTCAGAGAGCAGTTTGTTCATGGTTGTGGTTAGTAGGTGGAAAAGCCAGATATGAATCCAGGAAGGCTGGTATCGAGTTAAATGCTTTCAATAACTATGTTAAATTGACTCTCCTTCAGGGGGATTTGGCAGATAGAATTCTTCATAAATGGATGTTTAATCTCACTAGTAGTCAAATAAGTGTGACTTAAAAAGCAATACTAGGAAGAAGTTCAACAAAGTGATTAAGAGTTTGGATCCCAAAGACCCAGCTCTGTGGCTTTGAATCTCAGTTCCACAGCTTAAATAGCTGTGCAACTGCGAGTAATTCCTGAGCTTCTCTAAAACTGACTCCTCACATATAATATGGAATTAATAATAGTGTCCTTAAAGTGATTAAATGGCATGAAAAGTTTTAGCTTAGTATCTGGCACAAAACATTCAATTAGGTTATTATGAACATTTCCATCTATGAGACAAAGATGCAAATGCTGGGGTTGGGGGAAGTGGAACAGCTCTGTGTTAGGAAAGATGGAGAAAGAGGCTCTTTGGTCAGACTGTGAATTGGTAAATAACTGTAGGGAAGGTAATCAGGTACCCGATGTTAAACTTCTATGTGAATTAGAATCTATTTCTCATATTGTCTACTCATCAAATACTGATGTATCTTGAGATTTTGAGATAACACATTTCTTTCATGTAATAAAAGGACTGAAATTTGTATAACTTTGGCCAGCATCTGCTGAGGTAAACAATAATTACAAGTATCCTTTTCTGACTCACACTGAAATTTGTGTTAAAAAATTAAGAATACTGACATACAGTGATAATAGATGCAAAGTAACTTCCTTTCTTCCTCTCCTTTCTTTCTTTATTTTCTGATTTATATATCTAGTCACTTAACTAAGTTTCATAGAGTCTAAAACATCAAATATATAGTGATACTTGGTTAGCTATTATATTATTTTAAAAAGTGTTTTCATCATGTATTGATAGATGATTTTAAAAAGGATATTTTGTTTCATCTGTTAATGACTATGCATTAAATTAGCATTAAACTGATCACATTAGAAATTAACCCACCTTGAAGGGGGCATGATTATGAAATTAGTGAAACTGAAAAAAGAAGAGAAGTTCATTTTTGCTTCTTCAGCTGAACTGAGGTTTGTGGGTGTGCAAATGGCAGAGATAGTGCACTGGGCTCCTGAAGAGCTGAACATCAGCTAAGAGGCACTGGCTGATGATGATGTTGATGATTTTAACTTGAAAGTTCATTTATTTGAATTAAAAAGTATTTAAATTCTATAGTGCTTTACAGTTTTTGAAAGGTTCACACAATGTGATTTTAGATAATCCCATAATAACCTCCCTTTTAAAAAATCCCTTATCTCTATATTTGGAGAAAGTGAAAGTGAAAGTGTAATCGATCAGTCGTGTCCGACTCTTTTGCAACCCCATGGACTGTAGCCTACGAGGCTCCTCCCTCCATGGGATTCTCCAGGGAAGAGTACTGGAGTGGGTTGCCATTTCCTGCTCCAGGGGATCTTCCCAACCCAGGGATCGAACCCCAGTCTCCTGCATTCCAGGCAGACACTTTAACCTCTGAGCCACCAGGGAAGTCCAATATTTGGAGAAGGCAATGGCAATCCACTCTAGTACTCTTGCCTGGAGAATCCCATGGACAGAGGAGCCTGGAAGGCTACAGTCCATGGGGTCACTAAGAGTCGGACACGACTGAGCGACTTCACTTTCCCTTTTCACTTTCATGCATTGGAGAAGGAAATGGCAACCCACTCCAGTGTTCTTGCCTGGAGAATCCCAGGGACAGAGGACCCTGTTGGGCTGCTGTCTATAGGGTCGCACAGAGTCGGACACGACTGAAGGGACTTAGCAGCAGCAGCAGCAGCATCTCTATATTGCTCCTATCCCCTTCCCTCTCCCCACTGGTAACCACTGGTTGGTTCTCTGTATCTGTGAGTCTGCTTCTTTTTTATTTTATTCACTACTTTGTTATATTTTTTAGATTCCACAGATAAGTGATATCATACAATATTTGTCTTTCTGTCTGGTTTCACTTTTTTAGCATGATGTCCTCCAAGTTTATCTATGTTGCTGCAAATGGCAAAATTTCATTCTTTCTTATGACAAACGGGCTTCACCTGTAGCTCAGCTTGTAAAGACTCTGCCTGCAATGTAGGAGACCTAGGTTTGATCCCTGGGTTGGGAAGATCCCCTGGAGAAGGGAAAGGCTACCCACCCCAGTATTCTGGCCTGGAGAATTCCATGGATCGCAAAGAGTCGGACACGACTGAGCTACTTTCACTTTACTGTTTATGACAAACAGCTCATACAGCTCAATATTAAAAAAAAAACAAACCAAAAACCTCTAAACAACCCAATCAAAAAATGAGCAGAAGGTCTAAGTAGACATTTCTCTAAAGAAGACATACAGATGACCAAAAAGCACATGAAAATATGCTCCACATCACTAACTACTAGAGAAATGAAAACCAAAACTCCTATGAGGTATCACCTCATACTGGTCAGAATGACTATCATCAAATAACAAATGCTGGGGAGTGGGGTGTGGTGAAAAGGGACCTCTCCTACCCTGTTGGCGAGAATGTAAACTGGAAGATGGAGAACAATATATAGGTTCCTTAAAATCTAAAAATAGATCTTCCATATGACCCTACTCCTGGGCATATATCCAGAGAAAACCATAATTTTAAAAGATACATTGCTCCCCAGTATACACTGCAGCACCATTTACAATGGCCAAGAAATGGAAGCAAGCTAATTATCTATCAATGGATAAATATATAAAGATGCGATATAAAATATATATATACACACATACATATGTACACACACAAAGAAAAAATCCATGAAATACTATTCAGTTCAGTTCACTCAGTCATGTCTGACTCTTTGTGACCCCGTGAATTGCAGCACGCCAGGCCTCCCTGTCCATCACCAACTCCCAGAGTCCACCCAAACCCATGTCCATTGTGTTGGTGATGTCATACAACCATCTCATCCTCTGTTGTCCCCTTCTCCTCCTGCCCTCAATCTTTCCCAGCATCAGGGTCTTTTCAAATGAGTTAGCTCTTCACATTAGGTGGCCAAAGTACTGGAGTTTCAGCTTCAACATCAGTCCTTCCAATGAACACCCAGGACTGATCTCCTTTAGCATGGGCTCGTTGGATCTCCTTGCAGTCCAAGGGACTCTCAAGAGTCTTCTCCAACACCACAGTTCAAATGCATCAATTCTTCGGCACTCAGCTTTCTTTATAGTCCAACTCTCACATCCATACATGACCACTGGAAAAACCATAGCCTTGACTAGATGGACCTTTGTTGACAAAGTAATGTCTCTGCTTTTGAATATGCTGTCTAGGTTGGTCATAACTTTCCTTCCAAGGAGTGTCTTTTAATTTCATGGCTGCAATCACCATCTGTAGTGATTTTGGAGCCCCCCAAAATAAAATCAGCCATTGTTTCCATTGTTTCCCCATCTATTTGCCATGAAGTGATGGGACTGGATGCCATGATCTTAGTTTTCTGAATGTTGTGCTTTAAGCCAAGTTTTTCACTCTCCACTTTCACTTTCATCAAGAAGCTCTTTAGTTCTTCTTCACTTTCTGCCATAAGGGTGGTGTCATCTGCATATCTGAGGTTATTGATATTTCTCTCGTCATGAAATACTATTACTCATGAACGAAATAAAATTACTCATGAATGAAATGAAATACTATTACTCAACCATCAAAAAGAACAAAATAATGCCATTTGCAGCAACATGGGTAGACCTAGAGATTATCACACTAAATGAAGTAAGCCAGACAGAGAAAGATAAATATCATTCAATATCACTTGTATGTGGAATTAAAAAAAATATACAAATGAACTTATTTCCAAAACAAGCTCACAGACATATAAACTAATTTATGGTTACCACAGGGAAAAGGAAAGTGGGGGAGGGGTAAATTAGGAGATTGGGATTAATATATATGTACTCCTATATATAAAATAGATAATCAAGACCTAGTGTATAGCATAGGGAACTATATTCAATATTTTATAATAACCTATAGGGAAATAGAATCTGAAGAATATATATATATATATAATGTATAACTGAATCTCTGTGCTGTAGAATCTCTGAAACTAACACAATATTAAAAATCAACTATGCTTTAATAAAAAAGAAATTTATTTTGTAAAGTACCCATCTTGCCTGGGACATCAGAAGCAATGGTACAAAATACACTCTTTGGCCTGAGCAACATGTTGTGCTAAATTCCACTGACTTCCCAGCACTCCATCTGGCTTAGAATAGCCTGAGAATAAAGGAATTCTAGGGATATTTCTCCCTCAGAACAGATTGTTAATAATCAGGAATATCCTCTCTAGACTGACCTCTTTTTTAGAGGCTTGAGTTCTCTTGAAACTTGCAGAGGATTTAATGTGTTCTCTTGCTTGTAGGTCTCTCTGCTCAAGAATACTTGCTATCTTTGACATGGTGTCCTCCCAATCTCCATCCCTGTTCTCGTGCGTTCTTCTTTAAACACCTCCCTATCCTTCTGCTCTTAATTCAGATAGCATCATCTCCCAGATAATTCTTTCTGACTCCAAGGGTATGCTTGTTCATCTAGAGTACTCTGCAGGCATGCATGATCAGTTGTGTCTGACTCTTTGTGACCCTGTTGACTGCAGTCCACTAGGCTCCTCTGTTCCTGAGATTTCCCAGGTAAGAATACTGGAGTGGGTTTCCATTTCCTCCTCCACCAAAGTATTCTGGGTTTCCCCTAATTAGAGCACCTATCAAATCCTCTACCAACCATATCATGCCTCCAGAGGATGTATCTGATACCAGGGTGCATGACTTGGTCATCAGAACCCCCTTTCTTCCTCAGTCTGAAGCTCTTTTGTGGGGTCCTAGAGGCAGCCTTGGTACTTATCACAATTGCCTATTAGCTTATTTGTTCATACCTCTGACCCTTCAATCAAACCTTCAAGGGAAGAACTATGCTCATGATAGAATCCTTTGTTTCTTACATAGGTGGATTTTTATTAAAATGTGCATAAAAGCCATTTCTCCAGAATATCTTTCTCAGTTTCAGGATGACTAAATTATAACATGATTCAAAAAAAGATTAGTAGGATTTTTCAAATATATTGTCAATTTGGTTCTCCCTTTCAAGTTCCCTAGGAGCTGTACCTCATCCATGCAGGGCCAGTTTAGTGGCAAAGTTCCTGAAAAGCAGATGAGATGCGCTTCTCACCTCCCAAAGCTTCTTTTCTTTCATCTTAGGTATTTTTGAGCCATTTAATGAGGTAGAAATTTCAGTCTGATTTCTTCATTGCACACTTTTTTCACTCACATCATAAACTGTGCTGCTCTTAAAATGTTTACAATCAAATATTTCAGATGGAAATATTAGCCATAATTTATGCTGGCATCGGTAATTTGTTTCAATTTATTTTATATATTTTCTCTTGAATTCAGCATTTATATTTTTCCAAATATCAGGAAGGCTGAGCTTGTTGTTCAGTCACCAAGTTGTGTCCGACTCTTTGCGACCCATGGACTGCAGCACGCCAGGCTTCTCTGTCCCTTACCATCTCCCAGAGTTTGCCCAAGTTCATGTCTAATGAATTGGTGATGCCATTCAACCATTTTGTTCTCTGTCTCCCTCTTTCCTGCTGTCTTCAATCTTTCTCAGCATCAGGGTCTTTCCTAATGAGTCAGTTGTTTGCATCAGGTGGCTAAAGCATTGGAGGTTCAGCATCAGCCCTTCTAAAGAATATTCAGGGTTGATTTCCTTTAAGATTGGCTGGTTTGACCTTCTTGCTCTCAAAGAGACTCTCAAGAGTCTTCTCTAGCACCACAGTTCAAAAGTATTAATTCTTTGGTGGTCCAGCTCTCACATTCGTACGTGACTACTGGAAAGACCATAGCCTTGACGGTATGGACCTTTGTTGGCAAAGTGATGCCTTGGCATTTTAACACACTGTATAGGTTTGTCATAGCTTTCCTGCCAAAAGTGATCATCTTCTAATTTTTTGGCTGAAGTAACCATCTGCAGTAATTTTAGAGCCCAATAAGAGGAAATCTGTTGCTGCTTCCATGTTTTCCCTATTTGCTATGAAGTGATGGGACTGGATGCCATGTTCTTAGTTTTTTTTTTTTTAATATTTAGTTTTAAGCTATGTTTTTCACTCTCCTCCTTCACCCTCATCATGAGGCTCTTTAGTACTTTAGGATATTTTTAGAGATTTTCCCCAGATAAGTATAAGTTCTGGTTACATTACAGACCTTCACAACATCACTCTAATATTAGAAGACAAAATATTAAGATGTGAATTTTATAAAGAGAGAAAAGTGCAAGTAAAAATCTACACTTTCATATATCTGTTGGGTGCAGACAAGTAAACATAGCCATCCTTCTTGGGCATAATAACAGTTTTTCCTCCTCACAAATTAAGATAGTTTTCCATCACCTCACAAGTTTTTAATGTAACTTATTTCTAGAACACATGATAATATTACTGTTCCAAATTTGCTATTCTAGCTTAGCCACAAAATAAAGCTTTCTAATTATTTTTCCTCAAATGATTATTTTAATTTTTCCTTATTTAACATCTCCAAAACTTGAGAATGATAATCATTTTTGTCAATTACAGTCAGTATTGTTATATCTTGTCTACTAGTTACTATTTTATTTAATCAAAAAATTTCAAGAAATTAAGCAAAATAATTAAATAATTGCAGTCTGAGTTATAAGAAGAGGAAGAAGAGATCATGTCCATGTAACTTCACAGTGATTAAAAAAAAGGCTTAAATGAAAGATTCACCTGCTAGTTAAATTTCTTTCAGTAGAAGTTGCAATGGAAATTTTTTTAAAGCTCATACCATTAAAAAAAAAAAAGCAGAATCATTTTGCAATATACTATCTAGTCCCTGAATCTGAAACATCTTTATCTTTCTTTCATTTATTTATGAAATAAAAGTCATTAATATAAGGAGATAGTATTTCTAGACTTTAGAAAGAATGTGACCAACATATGAAAACACAGTAAAATAAACTGTCACTGGATCAGTTGGCCCTTGAACACTTTAGAGAAATTCCTATTTATTCTTTCATCCATGTCATATCAAATGTTTTCTCTGAGAGTAGAATGGAAATGTGTCTTCTTTGGGCCTTTCTCATATTTTATCACAGAAAGGGTCATTCTCCCACAACCCAAAGGAAAAAGCTGTAGGAGAAAAGAGCCAGGAGTGGGAAAGAAACGAAGAAAGGGAGAAAGCATATGTTGAATGAGAGTTATGTGCATTTCCAATCCATTTCACATGTCTTTTCTCATCTTTATTTTAACCCAGTGGTGCATTTGTTTTCACCTTTCTAATTAAGTGTTAGGGATGTCAAATAATTTACCCACTTTCCTTACTCTGCTGTATCCTACACTTACTAATGTAAAATCATACCACTCAGGAAATTATCCTAGTTATCTCATGCTTATGTTAGTTGCTCAGTTGTGTCTGACTCCTTGCAAGCATTAAATGACATCTTCATGGACTTTGGGGCTTCCCTGGTAGCTCAGATGGTAAAGAATCCAGCTGCAATGCAGACGACCCCAGTTCAATTCCTGGGTCAGGAAGATCTCCTGGAAAGGGGATAGGCTACCCATTCCAGTATTCTTGGGCATCCCTGTTGGCTCAGCTGGTAAAGAATCCACCTGAAATTTGGGAGAGCTGGGTTTGATCCCTGGGTTGGGAAGATCCCCTGGAGGAGAGCATGGCAACCCATTCCAGTATTCTTGCCTGGAAAATCCCCATGGACAGAAGTGCCTGGTGGGCTACAGTCCATAGGTCTCAAAGAGTCAGACACAACTGAGCAACTAAGCACACAGTCCAGGTTTCAAAGTATATAGTTGCTTGCAGGACCGTGGTTATGTATTTGGAGATTCTGGTTCTTCTTCATTCATCTTTTCATATTTTTCTTTGCCTTTGAATATCTTCCTCTTAAATGGTTGTTCTGCTGTGCTAGAAACACAGTCCCTTTAAACAACCCCAAATGTCAGGAGTCAGAGAAGTCTTTCAATCCTGAGCAAATACAAACTTTGTTTTGCAATGCATACTTTCTAACCTGTTTGAATACTTACCTTTTGTAATCCTAGAAACTCTTCAGGTAGAAGAGGCACTGTTATGAGGTTTCAGCTACACTTGAAAGACAGATAGCCAGTATTAACAATCTCCTAACAAAATGCATGTTTAATCTGCATGGTATGCTCATGGTCACTCACACACTGTTCTAAATAATTTTTTGCTACAAAGTTGTACCACAGACTCTCTAAATATCTTATTCTGCCAGATTTTTTCACTTACTTTCTAAAATGTCATAAATTATTTTCAGTCTAACTATCAGAACAACTTACGACTAAGGATCAATAAGACACAGAGTTGATAATACCTATTGGAAAGCAGAAAGGACAGAGAAGCATACCAATAACAAAGTTGGCCTTAGAGGCTGACTGCCCATACTGTTGCTCAATGTACTTCGGTTTGTAAGTTACCATGCCAAATAAAGAATTGAACTGGACGGTGCTTGCACACAAATATAAGAAGTACACTGGATTTCCAAAAAGACTCTTCAGTGACGGCAGAAAATCTATAAGACAAAAATAGCATGGAGTAATTAAAGACAGTGTCACACTTGGTGGAAGATGCAGCCATAACCTCAGAGCTGAATGGTTGAGTCTTGTTGTCCTGGTTCCCAGGAGCGTTTATAGAGTGGAACACCCACACACCGAATGTTAAGCCAGTGACACAAGATAGAGTTGAGATCTGGCCAGGTTCAGATCCAGACCTAGGTGCTCACTTCCACAGGCATAAAATCTAGATTATAAATTAGAATCAGTCAGATGAGAACAGATTCCTCTGATGTGGTAAGAGACATGAGGTATAAGAAAACTCCCTCCCCATCAAGCTGAAAGTCATAGGCTAGACATCAGAAACTTGAGTTTTCTGGTCTCTCTCCTTTGAACTTGTGTCATGGAAGCAGAGAAGAGAATATGAAACTTTTCTCCAGTTAATTATTGATACAATGAGCTTTGGCATTCTCTCTTCTTCCTTTTTATGCAAGCCAAATAGAAATTTGAAGATTTTCTGTAAATGTCAACATTGCTGGGCCAGTTGAAGGGGACCAATCTTTCTCATGGTCACCCATTTCTGCAGGAAAGGAATTCACTAGAACATGTCTGACTTTTGGCCCTACACTCACTCCTGTGATCACTGGTAGGACACATGCAGTGGTGCGCATTCTCAAGGGGGTGGATGTTATCTGTCAAATGGCCACAAGCCCTGAAGGTTCACTTTTCTGATCACACAGACTAATGTGGAGCAACCCTCCTAGGAGGGCTGTTTGCAAGGTCCACACGGAGGAGGTAAAAGGGTGGAGATGGCAATAAAGACTTTTAATAGTCTTCATTTCTGCTTCCTGAGCTCAGTTGCATCCAACTCTTTGCAACTTTATGAACTATAGCCCAAAAGGCTCCTCTGTCCATGGAATTTCCCAGTCAAGAATACTGGAGTGAGTTGCCATTTCTGCCTCTAGGGGAGCTTACTGATCCAGGGATTGAACTCTGATGTGTCCTCCGTCCCCTTCGTTGGCAGACAAATTCTTTACCACTGTGCCACATGAGAAGCCCTACTTCCTGTTCAGTTTCTCAAATTTTTTTTCTGAACACATGAAGTGGAGAGAGAAGTATTGTATATAGATCACCTCTAAAATTTCAACAGAAATATGGAAAGTGCTTCACAACCAAAGACAATTGGGCTTACCTCTTGCCATTTCCATGATTTTTGCTTTTTCTCCAGGAGGTGTTTGGTAGTCTGTGAGATCATCCATAATAAACTTAGATTTCTCAGAGGAGGAACTGGAGTCCTCTCTGCTCCTGGGTCTTGGAAGAGTCCTTGGTAAACACCAGAAAGGCACAGCTGCCAGAAGAGTGATGCTTCCTGCTATGAGATAGCCAAGCCACCAGGCACCCACCCACTGTGGGTCCTTTGGGGTGATGGTTATATGATCTGAAAAAGAGAAAGAGTGGCTAGAGAAATATACAGCAAAGCTAGTATATTAAATAAGCCTCTTAAAAATCCTAGCATTAGCTCTATCGCATCATAAAAATACACAACAATTCATACATGACAACTTTTTAAATAATCTGAACATGTGCCTGATGAACTATGGACGGAGGTTCATGACATTGTACAGGAAACAGGAATCAAGACCATCCCCAAGAAAAAGAAATGCAAAAAAGCAAAATGGCTATCTGAGGAGGCCTTACAAATAGCTATGAAAAGAAGAGAAGCAAAAAGCAAAGGAGAAAAGAAAAGATATACCTTTTTGAATGCAGAGTTCCAAAGATTGGCAAGGGGAGATAAGATAGCCTTCCTCAAGATCAGTGCAAAGAAATAGAGGAAAACAATAGAATGGGAAAGACTAGAGATCTCTTCAAGAAAATTTAAGATACCAAGGGAACATTTCATGTAAAAATTGGCTCAATAAAAGATGGAAATGGTAGGGACCTAACAGAAGCAGAAAAGATTAAGAAGAGGTGGCAAGAATACACAGAAGAACTGTGCAAAAAAGATCTTCATGACCAAGATAATCACGATGGTGTGATCACTCACCTAGAGCCAGACATCTTGGAATGTGAAGTCAAATGGGCCTTCGGAAGCATCACTACAAACAAAGCTAGTAGAGGTGATGGAATTCCAGTGGAGCTATTTCAAATCCTGAAAGATGATGCTGTGGAAGTGCTGCACTCAATATGCCAGCAAATTTGGACAACTCAGCAGTGGCCACAGGATTGGAAAAGGTCAGTTTTCATTCCAACCCCAAAGAAAGGCAGTGCCAAAGAATGCTCAAACTACCACACAGTTGCACGCATTTCACACGTCAGTAAAGTAATGCTTAAAATTCTCCAAGTCAGGCTTCAACAGTACATGAACCATGAACTTCCAGATGTTTAAGCTGGTTTTAGAAAAGGCAGAGGAACCAGAGATCAAATTGCCCCATGGAAAAAGCAAGAGAGTTCCAGAAAAGCATCTATTTCTGCTTTATTGACTATGCCAAAGCCTCTGACTGTGTGGATCACAATAAACTGTGGAAAATTCTGAAAGATATGGGAATACCAGACCACCTGACCTACCTCTTGAGAAACCTGTATGCAAGTCAGGAAGCAACAGTTAGAACTGGACATGGAACAGACTGGTTCCAAATAGGAAAAGGAGTACGTCAAGTCTGTATATTGTCACCCTGCTTATTTAACTTCTATGCAGAGTACATCATGAGAAATGCTGGGCTGGAGGAAGCACAAGCTGGAACCAAGATTGCCAGGAGAAATATCAACAACCTCAGATATGCAGATAATACCACCCTTATGGCAGAACGTGAAGAACCAAGAGCCTCTTGATGAAGGTGAAAGAGGAGAGTGAAAAAATTGGCTTAAAACTCAACATTCAGAGAACTAAGACCATGGCATGCAGTCCCATCACTTCATGGCAAATAGATGGGGAAACAGTGGAAACAGTGGTTGACTTTATTTTTCTGGGCTCCAAATTCACGGCAGATGGTGATTGCAGCCATGAAATTAAAAGACACTCCTTGGAAGGAAAGTTATGACCAACCTAGACAGCATATTCAAAAGCAGAGACATTACTTTGTCAACAAAGGTCCATCTAGTCAAGGCTATGGTTTTTCCAGTGGTCATGTATGAATGTGAGAGTTGGACTATAAAGAAAGCTGAGCGCTGAAGAATTGATGCTTTTGAACTGTGTTGGAAAAGACTCTTGAGAGTCCCTTGGACTGCAAGGAGATCCAACCAGTCCATCTTAAAGGAAATCAGTCCTGTGTTTTCATTGGAAGGATTGATGCTGAAGTTGAAACTCCAATACTTTGACCACCTGATGTGAAGAGCTGACTCATTTGAAAAGACCCTGATGTTGGGAAAGATTGAGGGCAGGAGGAGAAGGGGACAACAGAGGATGAGATGGTTGGTTGGCATCACCGACTCAATGGACATGGGTTTGGCTGAACTCCGGGAGGTGGTGATGGACAGGGAGTCCTGGCGTGCTGGAATTCATGGGGTCACAAGAGTCAGACATGACTGAGCAACTGAACTGAACTGGAAGTTATTATGATCTTGCTTATTAAAGGAAAGAAGATGTCTTCAGAGCAAAATTATTTCTCTTTCATTCCTTAGATTAAAAGTATAGAATCTAGAGTCTGGGAGGGGTTCTCACTCTGCTCTGGGCTTCTGCAGAGGGACCCCAGGACCTATGACAGGAGGAAAGCAACATGTGAGAAAGACTTAGGAGGGTTTAAAACCTTCTGCTGCCTCTCCACATGAGTGCCATTTTCATCTGATTTACACACTGAATGTCTAGGATTTTGCTGAAAGAAAAAGACCCTATATGCTCTCGTCTAAATCTAATCTGAGCCACTCAGAATGTTATTTATTAAATGATGATTAGTGATATTTCAGAGATATTCTAGGTCTGATACAAGATTTGTATATGTTTTAATAATTAAAACATCAATATTTATTCATTATAAAACTTTTAATACTGTTTCTTATTTGAAATGTAAGCATTGACAAATGTATTTTAAGCAAATACAGTTTAAAATATATATATAAGAACGTGTGAAACATTCTATTATACTCTAACTCTACTACACTCTATGAGAATCCTTTGACAATTAAGCTTGATCGGCACTATGTTATACTCAGTGAAATGTTTGATTTAGTTTATCACTGCATGTTCAAGGCTTCCTTTTCACAATTTTCCTCTGTACCTCTCATCATGCCAACCCTTTCTTATCTATATCAGTTGCCATGATCAGATTTTAAATGTCATGAAGTCAAGGAATCAACTATTTTGCTCACTTTGGTAGAACATCACTTGAGTTAGAGTAGACATGAAATAAATTTGAGGAGTAATAAATGAACAAACAAAATTCCTGGAATGCCTATTCCGGTTATTTGATTAAAAAAGAACAGCTAGCGCAAGTGTTTTGCATTCTATTGTAACATAATAATCCTTTGTAACATACACTAGTGACGAGGCAATTCCAAAATTTTTAAAAATAAAATTTGTTTTCTTGATTTTAACTGCTTTCTAGGAATTCTTCAGAAAAACAGAAAATTTCTGTCTATGTCTATGGCCTACATCTTATAAAGAAAGAAATAAATTAACAGCTATGGAGAGATGAAGTCCTCATTTATTCTCTCCACAAGCATTCCTCCAGAAGGAAAGTTAGTCTCACTGTAACGTTCCTTCAACTAAAAAAGATTTGTACATTAAAGAAAGGAATTTTATTTGCCAGAGACTTTCAATTGTTGGCCTTTTTGCAAAGTCCAGAAATATGTTATTAATTGATGTGACTGTAGTAAATGTTGATTCACCTGAAGCCAACAAGAAGCCACAGTTGTTAGTCTTAACTAAGCTTGAATGCCTTTAAACTGGGAAACCAGAAGTGGAAAATGATACAACTGATTAACAAACTATGGGTCATCTGGTTATAATCACCACCTATTTTTCATGTTCCATTTATTAGGGTGTGTGATAATTGTATAAGTAATAAGTTTTCAAGGATTATTTTCATTTTATGAAAGACTACCATCTATCATTTTGTAAAAAAAAAAATTTGATATTTTGGACACTATTCCCATTAAAAATTACAGTAACTAAAATAAATGAATAAATAGAAATAAATGTCCTTACCTAGATTTACAAAGCCAATGTCAACATACAGTTTGGCACATAACGAGCCTAACAGGAAGCCAAAGATTGGTCCTATAATTGCAACCGTCTGCACACATCCTGCAAAATACAAAAGTACCATTTCTTTGCTCTTATAGATTAATAAATTTTTAAACAGGAAACATGCATGAGATCCAGTTAGTCACTGAAAATATTTCATCAACTCTTCCCTTAAGGGTGCTTAATTTGTCAACTTTTCAACCTCACTGAGTCTGGAAATAACTTCTTCTCAGTGTTGGAAGAAGAATGAGCATCTTTAAGGCATTAATTACATTTTAGTAAGAAAACAACACTAAGATTCAGCTAATTTTGGCAAATGGAACAAATTTTACTCCCCTAAAATTTGGATTGGATTCCCCCTGGTGATAAAAATCAGAATTATACTGTTCTGACAGTCTTTCAAAAACCTTTTATGGTCAGTTGTTTAATTGACCATAAGACTTGTTTCGACATTAAAATTTATTTCTTCCATCTTAATGGGAAAGAGCTTGTGTTTAGAGCTTCCAGGAGACCACCTGTGAACACAGTAACTATGCAGCTCAAGCAAAGGAGCTTGGCTTGAGAGAGGGGAGAGGTGCACTCTGCAATGCTCCTGACCCACCTGGGCAGCTCCAGGTAGCTGGAGCAGATCTCCTCAATGACATCATTTCTAGTAACCAGCAAGTCTGCTCTTCCTTGCAAAATATCACCCATCTGCCTTTTATTTCATCACAGACCATATTGCACATATCCCTGAGAGATTAACTGGAAGAGTAAATAGCAGTTGCGTCTATGCATGTATGCTCAATAGTGTCTGACTCTCTGTGACCCCATGGGCTGTAGGTGGAGGAAGGACATACCAAACAGTCCAGCTGAGCAGCGGGCCCCCACAGTGTCACACTGCGCAGTGGAAGAACCACATCTGGGCTAAGGGCTCAGTCTTGTGGTCTTTGGCACTTTTCTTAAACTTTCGACACCTCAGTTTTGTTGTTATTTTTGTTCAGTTACTAAGTCATATCCAACTCTTTTATGACCCCGTGGACTGTAGCCCACCAGGCTTCTCTGTCCATAGGATTTCCTATGCAAAAATACTGGAGTGCGTTGCCATTTCTTCCTCCAGAGAATCTTCCTGAACCTGGGATCAAACCCACATCTCCTGTGGCTCCTGTGTTGGCAAGCAAATTCCTTAACACTGAGCCACCTGGGAAACTCATACCAGATCTTTTACAGAATAGAAAAGAGGGCAAAGGAGAAGAGCAGCCTCTGAGCTCCTGGACAGGACAGGGACACGATGACATCTGTATGCATCTCCTGGCTACAATCTTTCTTCTGGTCCCCAGAGTAATGGCCTAGCACATGTGATGGAGCTTCTGTTCTACATCCTGATCTGAGCTGCAGCTTCCCATTAGAACAGGTGCCCTGTTTTTAACTACATATAGCATACTTGGCTGTCATCAGAACCCTCTGGAATTCTGTGTGACTAGCCAGGACAGAGCTATACCTAGCTATAGCTAAGTGAGTGAAATCGCTCATCATATCCGACTCTTTGCGACCCCATGGACTGGGGCCCACCAAGCTCCTCCATTCAGGCACAGTGCCACCTGCCCCCCATCCCACTGCCTTAATGAATTTAAATCTTGTCCTTCTGTCTCTCAAGGTGAAACCCTCAGAAGATCAGAACCACCAGAAACCAAGACTAATGTATGAAACAGAGAACAAATTTAGCTTTCAGAACATAAGAGGCACCCAAATGCTGCTTTGATTCACCTGGCTTTGGATTGCTATATTTTTGTTTTGAGTCAGGAAGATCCCCTGGAGGAGGAAATGGCAACCCACTCCAGTATTCTTGTCTGGAAAAGCCCAAGACAGAGGAGTCTGGTGGGATATAGTCTATGGGGTGGAAAAGAGTTGTACGTGACTGAATGACCGAACACACCTATTTTTGTTTTTTTTTTTTTGTGATTTTAGCTACTATTTTATGCACTGGGACCTATTCTAGAAAAGAGTGGCTCAGGCCTGGCTCTTGTCCTTCTGTATCCATAAAGATACAGGTCATACATTATAGAAGTTGAGCTCACAGATAATTTCTTTTAATCCGATATTCTTTCCCTAATGCATTAGGTCCTTTTAACTGAAGTTTCTTCACTATCCAAACCCTCAGTGTGAACTTCAGAAAAGTGTGATCTGAATAGAGGAGTTAGATATGAAATATAAAATCTTCCGCATCCTATTTAGTTGAGAATAGAGTTGAGAAAACCAGGTATCCTGCACCCCAGGAAGATGAATGAGGTGGGAATTACCAATATAGAAAGCCGCATTGTCCTGGCTAGCAAAATCATCAAGGTAGGCAATGCCTAGAGGCTGAATGGGAGTTTCTCCAAATCCACGAAGAAGGTTTCCCAGGAAGACGTAAACCCACATGGAGGAGCTGGCATCAACTTGACATTCTTAAAAGGAAAGCAAACAAGAGGATTGAAATTCAATCACTATTGAAGTTAAACATTTATTCTGTATATCTACAAGTTGTCCTAAAGATGCATGAGAATGCAGGAGTAAAATCAGCAATAAATTGATTGATAGGAGTTGGAGCACGATATTTTAGGTAGTGTAAATCCTCCAGAAACTGACCAAGGAAATCTATTGTTCTTATTTCTTATTTTCTTTCTTTTTATTTCATATTACTACTGCATTATTTGAATTCCTAGACTTCAGTAACATACAATATCCAATCTGGGACAAAAATAGAAAAATTTGAACAAAGACTTTTCTTGCCTTAATCTTTAAACTTTCTATTTTGCAACAGAAATCACTTGCAGTTTTATTGGTGACCAAGGTTTTGAACTGTGGTGTTGGAGAAGACTCTTGAGTAGTCCCTTGGACTGCAAGGAGACCCAACCAGTCCATTCTGAAGGAGATCAGCCCTGGGATTTCTTTGGGGGGAATGATGCTAAAGCTGAAACTCCAGTACTTTGGCTACCTCATGCAGAGAGTTGACTCATTGGAAAATACTTTGATGCTGGGAGGGATTGGGGGCAGGAGAAGAAGGAACAACAGAGAATGAGATGGCTGGATGGCATTATGGACTCGATGGACACAAGTCTGAGTGAACTCTGGGAGTTGGTGATGGACAGGGAGGCCTGGCGTGCTGCGATTCATGGGGTCGCAAAGAGACGGACACGACTGAGCAACTGAACTGAGCTGAACTGAAGGTTTATCTGAATTTCAAATTTTATATGGGTGATACTTCAAATTTTAGCAGCATTGCCTAAACTAAAATTGTTTGATAGTGAACAGATGTATTCAGGGCTCAAATTTCAGAAACAAATTCATATAAAACTTAAAAACCATACTTGGTGGCTCAGATAGTGAAGGATCTGCCTGTAATGCAATGCAGGAGACCCATGTTCAATCCATGAGTCTGGAAGATGCCCTGGTGTAGGGAATGGCTCTCCACTCCAGTATCCTTGCTTGGAGAATTTCATGCACAGTGGAGTCCAGAAGGCTACATGGGGTTGCAAAGAGTCAGATATGACTGAGGGACTGACACTTTCATGCTTTAGTGGTACAACAATTCCAAAAAGAGAGAAGCTTCTGATGGAAAGTCAAAGCTAAAAATTTTAAATGCTTTCATAAAAGTCATGTCTTAATATGATCATGTTAAGTAGAATAATTACTCCCCATATCGTAATTAAATACAGTTAGGTGACTTTAACAAAAGTGACAATATTAACTACCTCCAACAATCACCACTTCTGGAAGCTCCCTTTCTGGCAAGCACTGAGCTAAGTGGTTTGCAGACATTTTCAAATCAAATTATCCTAAGAATCTTATGAGGTAGGAGATATTTTCCCTTCTAGTAACTTTAAAGTAATTTTTGAAAGTGAAGTGTGGGTTATTAAGAACTTGGGTGAATGCTTTTGTGTGGATGAATCAGACTTTGTGACAGAAAAGATTACTGTGCAATCATGTGACGTTTAGTTCTGATTTTGCCTCTCCTAGAAATGTAGCCAAGTGACCAGGGATATTTCACTTAACTTCTCTGGATTTTTATTTCACTCCCCAAAATACAATGGGACTCCTTTTTCAACATTGATTCCAGTGTCAATTTCAGCCCTGACTTTAAGGGATTCTATTGTTGTTGATAGAGGAGTCTTGTAGATACATGTAGACACTTTAGCTCTGGGCTTTCCATTACGGTGGCCACAAGTCACAGGTGGCCACTGGAATTTATTAATTAAAATTACATGAAATTAAAAATTCAATTCCCCAGTCTCACTGGCTATATTTTAAGTATGCAATAGTCACATGGGGCTAATAGTTACTATGTGTGTATGTATGTGTTAGTCACTCAGTTATGTCCAACTCTTTGCAACCGATGAGCTGTAGCCTGTCAGGCTCATCTGTTCATGGGATCCTCCAGGCAACAATACTGGAGTGGGTAGCCATGCTCTCCTCCAGGGGATCTTGCTGATCCAGGGATCAAACCTGTGTCTCCTGCATTCCAGGTAGATTCTTTACCGTCTGAGCCACCAGTGGACAGTATACATATAGAACATTCCCATCACTACAGAAGTTCTGGTAGACAGTTCTGCTCTAAAATATTTGCAGGAAATGGGGTTTGCATGCAGAGCATTTTTTTTTTTTAGTTTTTTATTTTTTTAAATTTTAAAATCTTTAATTCTTACATGCATTCCCAAACATGAACCCCCCTCCCACCTCCCTCCCCATAACATCTCTCTGGGTCATCCCCATGCACCAGCCCCAAGCATGCTGCATCCTGCGTCAGACATAGACTGGCGATTCAATTCTTACATGATAGTATACATGTTAGAATGTCATTCTCCCAAGATGAGTCCTCTATTTGCTCCTCTAACCACTTTAGGATATGCTTGTGTCCACTGTATCTAAGGTTTCTATATATCTATGACTTTAAGTGAACAGGATTTCATTTAAAGGAAAGAAAAGCATTGATTTGTGAGTCTTATATTCTGTACCTGCCTAATAATTTGTATCTTTACATTAAAATTTCATCCCCCACCCCTAAACCCTACATTTCTCTTTTTAATATGAAAGGTTTAAATATTAGTTGTGTTGTCATTTATGGGCTTCCTGGGTGGCACAATGATAGAGAAACTGCTTGCCAATGCAGGTGACACAAGAGATGCAGGTTTGATTGCTTTTGAGGACGATCCCCTGGAGAAGCAAATGGCAGCCGACTCCAGGATTCTTGCCTGGAAAATTCCAAGGCAGAGGATCCTGGCAGACGACAGTCCACGAAGTCACAAAGGGTTGGAAACGACAGCACAGAAACACACACCCATTGTCATTTATAACATGTCTCTCCCTTGAGTGTCAAAACCAAACCCAAAATATCTTCAATGACTGTACCTTATGTACGGACCAAAGTCTAAATCCTTTAGTCTGTCTCCTTGCTTCTTTTTGTGGATCTGAATTAAACTGAATTAAATGTTTGTTGTTTAGTGGCTAAGTCATGTCTTGACTCTGCAATCCTGTGGACTGCAGCATACCAGGCTTCCCTTTCCTTCATTATCTCCCAGAGTTTGCTCAAACTCATGTCCATTGAGTTGGTGATGCCATTTCATCCTCTTTTGCCCCCTTCTTCTGTTGTCCTCAATCTTTCCGAGCATTAGGTCTTTTCCAATGAGTCGTTTCTTCTCATCAGGTGGCCAAAGTATCGGAGCTTCAGCTTCAGCATCAGTTCTTCCAGTGAACATTCAGAGTTGATAGCTTTTAGAATTGACTGGTTTGGTCTCCTTGCTGTCCAATGGGCTCTCAAGAGTCTTCTCCAGCACCAGAGTTCAAAAGCATCAATTATTCGGCACTCAGCTTTTTTTATGGTCCAAATATCCATTATATTCTTGAATAAACAATCCCTCTGTTTTCATTCATTGATTTATATATGTTCTCCCAAATGTATCTTTCATGCTTTCCTTTTCTTCTAGAATGCCTTCTTTTCATACAGCAGGATAGGATAAACTTTTTACATGTATATGACCACCCCCATTTTTCTCCTCATATTTCAGTTTTTTTTTTTAATTCTCCTATCCTTGCTTTCATTCAAAGTCAAGCCTCTCTGAGTCTGACTCATTCAGAGTCAGAGTCATTTGCCAGGAAAAGGACATCTCAAAGGAAAGCATCAATGAGGATGTCAGGGGAGTGAAAAGGTTTTATGGTATAGATAAAAGATTTTGATGGATAGCAAGTATGTAAAAGAAGGGCTTCCACATTGCCTCTATAGAAGTGGATTCTGCAGCCTAGGAGTAGGAGAGAGATGAGGGTAGTGGAGAGGAAGGGTTGAGCCTATTGGTGCTGAAGGTCTGTGGGGAGAGAGGATTTGAGTGTCCACCAGTGCAGCATCCCAGAGACATGGCAAAGACCTGTGGGTAGATTCATGGACTCCATAAGTAAGGAAACCTGTGCCACCACGGACAGGTAGAGCCAGGGAGGTAGCAAGAGCCCAAGGACGAAATGCGGTATTGCTAAGCATCCTTGCCCCTGCCTCTTCATGGGGCTTCCAATGCCTAGAATAACACAGAAGAGATGGTTCTCATGCTCCCAAGCATGGCCCACACATAGCCTTGCTGTGCAATGTGGGTCAGCCACATGGAACTCTGGATATGCTAACAAAATTCCCTGAACCCTAACTTTTGTGGAAACTAGAATTATTTCATGTTTCCATGATGGTCACTTTTGCATCAAAGAGAGCTGCTATGCTGTAAAGGACACAAATGTGGACATAAGATGACCCCAAGATGACGTGTATGAACAAACACTGTGGCCAGAAGGATTTTAAATATTTAGGCTGACAGAGGACTGATAATACCAAGACCTCCCCTCCCACAATTTCCCCCTAAAGGGAAATTATGTAAGCTCCTTAGAATGTAAGCTACCCCTGGGAATGTGGGTCGAGATTAGGGACAAATTGACATCACGTTTTTGCCATTTTGATGAAAAGGGGCTGAACACAAAAATTAAACTGTGTTTGGGGAAAAAATAAATTTACTTTATATGAGATTTGTACATGTTGAACTTGTTTTACCCTGTTTCACAGTACACATTATTTAGAACTGCTGTAAACTTTCCCAGTCATCAGCAATTAATGCACCATCTTTCTATAATATTTGATTTTCTGAGTATTTTCTTAAGATCTCATGATATACTGCTTTTGTTTTTGTTGTTCAATCACTAAGTTCTGTCTGATTTTTTGCGATGCCATGAACTGCAGCACACCAGTCTTCCCTGGCCTTCACTATCTCCCAGGGTTTGCTCAAAGTCATGTCCATTGAGTTGATGGTGCCATCCAACTACCTCATCCTCTGTTGCCCCCCCTTCTCCTGCCCTCAATCTTTCCTAGCATCAGGGTCTTTTCCAATGAGTTGACTCTTCACATCAGGGGGCCAAAGTATTGGAGCTTCAGCTTTATATTCTATGATTTTTTTTAATGGCACTATAATATCTCAATTAGTAAAGCTTTTGACAGTAAAAATCGTATACCACATGCTAAATCACCTATAAAGACTTTAAAAATAACTTGTTTACTCAAGTAAAAAGTAATCATCTTACCATTATTTATTTTGGATTGTGATTTTTCCACAACTGGAATTGATAATGAATTATTTGAATCCAGGAGACATGGAGAGATACTGAGAGTGGAATTGGAGATAGGAGAATACCTTTCATATTTGTACCTGTATAAAAAGAACATTTTCTTAGCATCATATGAAAAACATTATAAGTATACTACTTGACTCACTAGGATACCTGTATGAATCTACAGCTCTCTCTGAATCTATATCACTAAATCAAACCAGCATTTAACAGTACAGTTTTCTGAAGAGAGTGCTAGAATATCTGCTTCACATATATTACACTATATCTGAACCAACTGCCCAGTGTCATGAAAGACAATAAAAGAATGATTTGGAGAGGCTCATTTTAATATAAAATAATAACTATAAATCACCTACTCTGTTGGTGAAAAAATATCAAACATTCCATAACATCATGCTTATCTCTGAAAACAATAAATTACAATCAATGTCTATACTTGGAGTTGTAAATTTAGTAGAACATCTGGAATGTTGATTCTAGAGAACTGAGAATGATACTTAGGCTTTTTGAACCCTTTATCCAGACAGTATCCTAGTCTTCATTTTATTAATCTGGCTCTAAGTCATTTCTAATGTTCTCTGTTTATAAGGTTACTATGGCAGCTGGATTGAGGAGCCAATGCCAGATGGTAGGACTGTGATCATTCCATCTATAGCTCTCCAGCACCATTATTGTTTTGTTCAGTTGCTAAGTTGTGTCCAGCTCTTTGCAATCCCATGGACTGTAGCATGCTAAGCTTTTCTATCCTTCCCTGTCTCCTGGAGTTTGCTCAAATTCATGTCCATTGACTCAGTGATGCTATCTAACCATCTCTTCCTCTGCCACCCTCTTCTCCTTCTGCCTTCAATCTTTCCCAGCATCAGAATCTTTTCCAGTGAGTCACCACTTCTCATCAGATGGCCAAAGTACTGGAGCTTCAACTTCAGCATCAGTCCTTCCAATGAATATCTAGGGTTGATTTCCTTTAGGATTGACTAGTTTGATCTCCTTGCAGTCCAAGGGACTCTCAAGAGTCTTCTCCAGCACCACAATTCAAAAGCATCAATTCTTCGGCACTCAGCTTTCCTTATGGTCCAACTCTCACATCCATACATGACTACTGAAAAACCATAGCTTTGACTATATGGGCCTTTGTTGACAAAGTGATGTCTGCTTTTTTCATATGCTA
Organism: Ovis canadensis; assembly: GCF_042477335.2. Classification (NCBI taxonomy): domain Eukaryota; kingdom Metazoa; phylum Chordata; class Mammalia; order Artiodactyla; family Bovidae; genus Ovis; species Ovis canadensis. Next base: position 200,358,645 of record NC_091247.1, read on the forward strand.
TCTAGGTTTGTCATAGCACCATACTCCTTCGCAAATTACCCTTCAGAAGTCATTTTTTCTGCTCCACAAGCACCGTTCAGGGCAGAGGTAACTGATGAAAGGAATCACATCACCTTGATTCTCATTTTGTTCAGGCATTATGTGACTAAAGGCTAATCATCATAGTAATGTTTAAAATAGTAATAGCTATTTAACACAATAAGGTCAAGATGTATTGACTTGTTAACATATTCAGATTTGTAAATGGCTTATCTTATGTCAGGGCTTCCCTGGTGGTTCAGATGGTAAAAAATCCATCTGCAATGCGGGAGACCTTGGTTCGATCCCTGGGTTGGGAAAATCTGCTAGAGGAGGGCATGGCAATCCACTCCAGTATTCTTGCCTAGAGAATCCTGTGGACAGAGAAGCCTGGTGGGCTACAGTCCATGGGGTTGCAAAAAGTCGGATATGACTGAATGACTAAGCATACAGCGCATATCAGTGTTGCGTAACCTACACGTCAATGGGTCTATGAACCCCACTGGAAAAATAAAAATATTTTTGTATATATATATTTAAGGGAAGAGGTTCATAGTTTTGGCACTTTTATCAAATGAATCCTTGACCAAAATAGGTTTCCTAAGTTACAAAGACAAGTAACATCTCAGGTGTTGGGTGTATGGATGTTCCTGTGCAATTCTTTTAAGTTCTTTTTTATATGTCTGAATATTTTTATAATAAACCTCAGAAAAATTTAAAAAAAGAACTATTTAATGAGAATAAATTTTAAAGATTATTAGCTACAGAGGAGAACATTTAGCATTAAAATCATGGTAAATATAATTTTCTTTCTTTAATATAATTCCAGAGATACCAGGGATTATTACTGGGTTGGCCAAAAGTACATTTGAGTTTTTCCATGAGATGTTTACAGAAAAACCCTAATGGACTTTTTGGCTAACCCAATATAAAACCTAAATGCTCTTAAAATGACTATCAATAGCAATTAGGTAGTAATTTGAAAGTTTTGGTTATTTGAGCTTTCTGTTTAATCTATCAGAAGGCAACTGCTGCATATAAAATTATTTAGATCTTGAATAAATAGAATTTTATGTAAGTGCCACTTTTGTCACTAAATACTATAATGACAACCTTTTCAAATTTCAGTTTTCTTAGTTATAAGATGGGGGCTATAGGTGTGGTCTGTGCTTATTTAAGCTCTATTGTTTAAGTAAACAAAGAAGTGCTTGAACAGGGGGCCAGTGGTATTCAGTTCAGTCACTCAGTTGTGTCCGACTCATTGCGAGACCATGAAATACAGCACGCCAGGCCTCCCTGTCCATCACCAACTCCCGGAGTTTACCCAAACTCATATTCATTGAGTTGGTGATGCCATCTAACCATCTCATCCTCTGTCATCCCCTTCTCCTCCTGCCTTCAATCTTTCCCAACATCAGGGTCTTTCAAATGAGACAGCTCTTTCCATCAGGTGGCCAAAGTATTGAAGTTTCAGCTTTAAATCAGTCCTTCCAATGAACATCCAGGACCAAATTCCCCTAGGATGGACTGGTTGGATCTCCTTGCTGTCCAAGATACTTTCAAGAGTCTTCTCCAAAACCACAGTTCATAAGCATCAATTCTTCTGTGCTCAGCCCTCCTTATAGTCCAACTCTCATATCCATACATGACTACTGAAAAACCATAGTTTTGACTGTATGGGCCTTTGTTGGCAAAGTGACGTCTCTGTTTTTTAACATGCTGTCTAGTTTGGTCTTAACTTTCCTTCCAAGGAGCAAGAGTCTTTTAATTTCATGGCTGTAGTCACCATCTGCAGTGATTTTGGAGCCCATAAAAATAAAGTCAGCCACTGTTTGCACTGTTTCCCCATCTATTTCCCATGAAGTGATGAGACCAGATGCCATGATCTTAGTTTTCTGAATGTTGAGCTTTAGCCAACTTTTTCACTCTTCTCTTTCACTTTCACCAAGAGGCTCTTAGTTCTTCACTTTCTGCCATAAGGGTGGTGTCATCTGCATGTCTGAGTTTATTGATATTTCTCCCAGCAATCTTAATTCCAGCTTGCGCTTCTTCCAGCCCAGCATTTCTCATGATGTACTGTGCATATAAGTTAAATAAGCAGGGTGACAATATATAGCCTTAACATACTCCTTTTCCTATTTGGAACCAGTCTGTTGTTCCATGTCCAGTTCTAACTGTTGCTTCCTGACCTGCATACAGGTTTAAAATCTTTTAAATCTGGGATTTTAGTTCTGTCCTAACTTCCAGCCCCACTGACACGCTCTTGATTCTGATTCATGAAGTTGCAGAGTGGCCCTCTAATAATCTCTTTGCTTTCACATTGGCTCCACCAGAGTTATTTTCCTGAGCAGTAGGTACTAGATCCTTTTAAAAATATGTCAGATTGTGTCATTCTGTCCAAATCTCTCACTTGGCTTCTCATCCCATTCTGAGGAGGTATCATCCTTGCAATAATTGGTGACCTATACCTGTGTTGTAGGGTCTATAAAGGTGTAGCACCAGCTGAATCTCAACCACCCACCCAGAACTACTGGCTCAGAATCTACATTTTATCAAGAGCTTCAGGCAATTTAAATGTCCATCACGGTTTGAGAATCAACTTGAAGTCTCCTTCTCTACTACCATCCCCACCCCCAAACCCACTTTCCTCTTGCTCGTCCCTGCTGCAGACATCATGCCTGACTCCATCCTCCTGCTATAGAAACTTTCACTGTTCATCTAGCCTGGAATCTTCTTCCCCAGATGTCTGTGTGGCACTCATCTCTTTCAGCCTTTCTGAAAAGTCATCATCTTGGTAAATAATGCCCTGACAACGCTGCTTTAAACTGCAAGCCCTCATGTACTCTTATGTGTCTTCCCTGGGTTATTTTTCTCTATGGCACTTAACATTTCCAGCATATGTCACTATTTATCTGTTTGTTTACTCTTTCTCTCTTTCTAATAAGATCCATGACAGCAGAGGTTTTTGTCACTACTCTATTCCTGTTACCTAGAACAGTGACCAATATATATTTATCAAATTCATGAGTCAGGTAAGCTAACACACATAAAACTGAACACAGTGTGTTGGGAGTAGGCCCTTAATAATTGATATCTATAATTTATATTATGTTTTATTGACATCAAGGGAATTTCTGCCAAGCAGAGTATAGTCATCATTGAAAGAACAAAAATTAACATTTTGAACAAGTGTCCAATTTGACTAATGCTGTGAAAAGTTGGAAAGAAATGATTATAATAATCCTCAGTAGAAAGTAAATTTCATGAGGGAAAGAATTGTATGTGTGTGTTTGGGGGAAGGTATTTTTGTTTTCTTTCTTTTTGATTTTTCTCCATTGTCTCTCATGGTACCATCTGAGCCACCAGAAAAACCCACCAGGCAATTGGCAGACACTAAATAATAAATGAACAAATGTATCTTTCGACATCTAAAGGTGGTTGATAAGAATTCATCTTTATTTTTAAGCACGAGCCTGATTGGCTTCTTAGATATACTTTTCCTTCTGATTTTCTTGTATTAGTATATTTGTCATTAACTTGAAGGGACACTCAGCAGTGGCCACAGGACTGGAAAAGGTCAGTTTTCATTCCAATCCCAAAGAAAGGCAATGCCAAAGAATGCTCAAACTACCGCACAATTGCACTCATCTCACACACTAGCAAAGTAATGCTCAAAATTCTCCAAGCCATGCTTCAGCAATATGTGAACCGTGAAATTCCAGATTGTTCAAGCTGGTTTTAGAAAAGACAGAGGAACCAGAGATCAAATTCCAACATCCACTGGATCATGGGAAACGCAAGAGAGTTCAAGGAAAACATCTACTTCTGCTTTGTTGACTATGCCAAAGTCTTTGACTGTGTGGATCACAATAAACTGTGGAAAATTCTGAAAGAGATGGGAATACCAGACCACCTGACCTGCCTCCTGCGAAATCTGTATGCAGTTCAAGAAGCAAGAATTAGGGCCAGGCATGGAACAATGGACTGGTTCCAAATAGGAAAAGGAGTATGTCAGGCTGTATATTGTCACCCTGTTTATTTAACTTATATGCAGAGTACATCATGAGAAACGCTGGGCTGGAAGAAGCACAAGCTAGAATAAAGATCTCCGGGAGAAATATCAATAACCTCAGATATGCAGATGACACCACCCTTATTGCAGAATGTGAAGAAGAACTAAAGAGCCTCTTGATGAAAGTGAAAGAGGAGAGTGAAAAAGTTGGCTTAAAGTTCAACATTCAGAAAACTAAGATCATGGCATCTGGTCCCATCACTTCATGGCAAATAGATGGGGAAACAGTGGAAACAGTGGCTGACTTTATATTTTGGGGCTCCAAAATCACTGCAGATGGTGACTGTAGCCATGAAATTAAAAGACTCTTGCTCCTTGGAAGGAAAGTTATGACCAACCTAGAAAGCATATTCAAAAGCAGAGACATTACTTTGCCAACAAAGGTCCATCTAGTCAAGGCTATGGTTTTTCCAGTAGTCATGTATGAATGTGAGAGTTGGACCATAAAGAAAGCTGAGCACTGAAGAATTGATACTTTTGAACTGTGGTGTTGGATAAGACCCTTGAGAGTCCCTTGGACAGCAAGGAGATCCAACCAGTCCATCCTAAAGGAGATCAATCCTGGGTGTTCATTGGAGGGACTGATGTTGAAGCTGAAACTTCAATACTTTGGCCACCTGATACGAAGAGGTGACTCATTTGAAAAGACCCTGATGCTGGGAAAGATTGAGGGTGGGAGTAGAAGGGTACAACAGAGGATGAGATGGTTGGATGGCATCACCAACACAATGGACATGGGTTTGGGTGTACTCTGGGAGTTGGTGATGGGTAGGGAGGCCTGGCGTGCTGCGTTTCATGGGGTCGCAAAGAGTCAGAGATGACTGAGCAACTGAACAGCACTGAACTGAAGCGACACTATTCTTAATCTGAGTGCAACACCTTTAAGATAAATCGTTGCCATCTCTGGTTAAAACCAGGTGGCTTAATTATCTAAAGAGGATTGATAACAAAACACAACTAGAATGACACAGCTGTTAGCTAAGCATTTTACCTGTGTCATCTCACTGAATATCTTCAACAATATTACAAGCTAACTATTGTTTTATTACCTATAATATGTATTTTAAGGTGCATAAACTGAGGTCTAGGAAGGCTAGGTAATATGCCCAAGGTCACATTTCTTCTGAGCTACTGATGCCCTTCCGAATGAGTTAGGTCAAGGGTCAAGGATTTATCTAGTTTCTGTAACTGCTTTCAAATGTTTTAATATTTTTAGTGGGACTCTTTTTTTCCCCCTCTGAGCAAATAGCTGCATGGAGATTCAATGACCAGAACAGATAACACAGAAATGGATCAAGCAGGGGTTATTGGGATTACAGACTATTTCCTCAGCCCTCTCCCTTTCCTCCTCCTTACCCACTGGCTGCAGATAATACCTTTGTAGAATCTCAGTGATGTAAGGACATTTCTTCCCTGTGGAAAGGAGGTCAGATATGTGTCTAAAGAGTAGGCAGAAATCTTGAAGCCATGCAAAGACAAAGAGATCACAGAAACCATCCAAACAGGTAGGAAAGATTCTACACAAAGGATTCTGTGAGCTGTCTTTATAGATTGGATATAGATTTCAAAATCAGACTATACTTATATAAGTGACCTGGGAATCCAAGAAAAAGTTTGGACCAGATCATTTGTGGGCTTCTCAGGTGACACTAGTGGTAAAGAACCTGCCTGCCAAGGCAGGAAATGTGAGAGACATGGGTTCAGTCCCTGGATCAGGAAGATCTCCTGGAGGAGGTCATGACAACCCACTCCAGTATTCTTACCTAGAGAATCTCATGGGCAGAGGACCCTGGCAGGCTAGTCTATAGAGTCACAAAGATTCACACATGACTGAAGCAACTTAGCACACACGCAGATCATTTGTAAATCTCTCCAGCTTTGAAATGTCATGGTATGGTGGTCTAGAGTGGGAAGTCATCAAAAATATATCTGATACATAATTTCCTAAAATATTCTCTTGCTTTAAAACCTCTTGCTTGTCACTTGGCTCAGTAGGCAGTGGGCAACCACAGAGAAGAGAGGCAGTATGTATATGAATGAAGAAGATATCAGAATGCCTGTTTTAAGGATCCAGTTCTGTAAATTACAAAACACCTAACCTTGAGAAGGTCACCAGACTCTCTAGGTAAGGTCCTTAGCTTTAAACTAAGAAAAAAAAAAAGGATAAGCTGTGCTCTCCTGCCTCATGGCTTGTCATGAAGATGAAATGATACGACGAAATCTTTGGAACTACTAAAGTTGTATGCAAGTACTAATAAAATTACTAACAAAATTATCAACAGGAAACTTCAAGTTTGCAGAATACAAACACTCCACTTCTGTTGAGAAAGTTCTGTGAGATAATACTTGAATCTTGAACAGTTATTTCAGTTGGTAATGTATCCCTCCGTCAATGATCTACCAGTCAATTTCACCATGATCCAGCATATTGTCTGTAGCATTCTTTTATTACCCATTCGACACTCATTTGATGCTTATTACTTTTTCTTAGAACTTTGCCTCCACAGCTGTATTAAATTATTTGAATGAAGGCATGTTTGTGAAAATTTCCCTTAAATAACGTTGACATCCATACATAGTGGTATATTGAAAGACATTGTTTTACAGTTTATTAAATCATAAGCAAAATTGTAAACATTTTGAAATTTTGCCCAAAGTGTATGTAATAAAATAAGATGTAAATTATCATGGTTATCATGATACAAACTATCATGGTTATTGTAATGGCCAGGAATTATTTTCTCAAATTTAAATAGTTAATTGTATTCATTAAAAGAGAGGCAATACAGTTGTTGGTTAACATAAGAAAAAGATATTTGCATTAGACTTACTGCTCCATGAAGAACTGAGGCATTGCAATGAGCAATGTTCCAACTCCCATGATCAGGCACCCAGCTCCAATTATTTTTGGCCTGTGAAGCTTGGCTCCAAAGTAGCTAACAAATGCTATAACTAAGAGATTCCCTTTGGGGAAAAGAATAAAATGTTCATAAATTAGAGAACTTAGAAAGTCATCAGCATAACTAAATAACTATAACTGAAAGAATGAATGTCTATGGCAAGTTGGGCAATGTTTGTTTTGACTAAACCATCTCCCACCATCTTCTCCATCATTTGTCTTTCCTTTAATCTGAGATGACTGTTGAAACAATCCTGAGATTCATTACTTCAATCATGTCATCCCTTTATCAAGATACTTTAATAACTAACCATTCTACCTTGTTTTCATCCACCTTAATTATTTGTCCTTTTAAAGTGTTTTATCAATAAATTAAATTGTAAGGCTTCCTATAGTTTCACTCTTAAATTTTTCTTGGTGATTTTGAAGTAAACTTTATGACTCTTTCTTCATTTGTTAACATTTTCTATTAAAACCTCTCTTGGTTTCCCATAAAACATACATCATATAGTCTTGTTTTAGCTGATATTCCCCAAAGGAAAAAAAAACACAATTGTTTCACTTTATGAAATCAAATTATGAAATGCTCAGTTGTGTCCAACTCTTTCAGACTCCATGGACTGTAGCCCACCAGGCCCCTCTGTTCATTGAATTTTTCAGGCAAGAATCCTGAAGTGGGTTGCCATTTCCTATTCCAGGAGATGTTCCTGACCCAGGGATTAAGCTGGCATCTCTTGGATCTCCTGCTTTGGCAGGTAGATTCTTTACCACTACACAACCTGGGAAGCGTGCTTGTTTACATACTTTTTACGAAAATAAAAGGTTCAAAAGAGAAATAAAAAATTATTCCACATAAACACATCAATTATATTTATATAATTATCTCAATGTATGCTCAGAATACAAATTTTATGAAATAAAAAGTCTGTAAGATATAACTATCTCTTTTTAAAAAATAAAGAATAAAGCTTTTTGAAGGTAGGACTTCAGGCTTTCTAAAATATCTCCAGTGAAGCAGTCGATGATGGTGATTAACTGATTAAACATGCTTTAGGCAAGATTTTCTCATGCCTTGCTGTGTACAAAAATTACTGGAAAGGAGTGGCAAGGTAAATATTCACAGAAACATTAAAATGCAGAATCTTGGCAGCTCTCAACAGTTTCTGATTTCATGGATGGGGGAGGGGATACAGGCCAAGAAATCTGCATTTTTAATACTCATTCAAATGTGTTGATGGGGATAATTCCTGGAACATGCTTTGATAAACATTGCTTAGGGTCTTAGATTTCAAGGGACTTTAATGTTTTAGCTATTTACATTTGGAGTATTTATTTTTTTAAAGATTGTGGTGCTAGATAAAGTAAAACTTATCATTTCTCCAGCAATTGATTGTGGAGTCTGTTGGGTGGCCTAGGTTTGAAGTTGTCGATGTTTTCAATTTTCCAGAAAGAGTGAGTTTCCTTACATCTGGAAGCAATCATCTAATTTACTACTGTCTATTCACACGGCCAGCTTTAGTTAAATGCAAAAACAGCAGCAATTTTTATCATTTTGAGGATAATAATGATAGTGAAAAAAGTAGCTTGCTCCTGGCTACAGTGGCTTCAGGCTTCTTCACCAGGAAGGATTGAGCTCTTTCTAGGTTTCATATAAGAAAAGCTTAAGTCTGTATGAAATCACTTATTTAAGTATTTAGTAGAAGAAATGTTGTAATATATATATATTGATAATTATGTCTGTAATTTTGCTAATGTGTCACAGTAAATAAACAAAACTAAATCAAAACCTAACTTTTAGCTTACAGGTAATGTGCCCCCCATCACCATAATTACCCAAATTCCCATATCACCAATATGTCACAATAAAGGACTCATGTTTACAGGCCGTTTCTGTGTTATATAAGTGGGTATCCCAGACACTACAAAATACCATTTGAACTTCTGTAATATCTGTGGGTTTTGCTTCCTTTTTTTAGTAAGCTTTCTGAGTTCTCACAAGATAGACTTAGAAAATAAATGGTGATGTATAATCTTAAAAAAAAAAAACAAATTGGATATCAAAATTCTTTCATATCTACCATTACTAACTTCTGAAAAAACAACAGGTCCAGAGAGGTTTACAAATATGTTTTTATCAAATTTTCGAGTGCTAAATTTTCCTGCTTTCTCTCTTCCTCTCTTTCCCCAAACACAGTACTTCAAATAATAGAAAAGAAAGCTACCCAACTCATGCCTGTAAGAATAATACAAACTTGTAATCCAAACTAGGAAGCAATAGTTAGAACTGGACATGGAACAACAGACTGGTTCCAAATTGGAAAAGGAGTACGTCAAGACTGTATATTGTCACTTTGCTTATTTAACTTATATGCAGAGTACATCATGAGAAACGCTGGGGTGGAGGAAGCACAAGCTGGAATTAAGATTGCCGGGAGAAATATCAATAACCTCAGATATGCAGATGACACCACCCTTATGGCAGAAAGTGAAGAGGAACTAAAAAGCCTCTTGATGAAAGTGAAAGAGGAGAGTGAAAAAGTTGGCCTAAAGCTCAACATTCAGAAAACGAAGATCATGGCATCCGGTCCCATCACTTCATGGGAAATAGATGGGGAAACAGTGGAAACAGTGTCAGACTTTATTTTTTGGGGCTCCAAAATCACTGCAGATAGTGACTGCAGCCATGAAATTAAAAGACTCTTATTCCTTGGAAGGAAAGTTATGAACAACCTAGATAGCATATTCAAAAGCAGAGACATTACTTTGCCAACAAATGCCCAACTAGTTAAGGCTATGGTTTTTCCAGTAGTCATGTATGGATGTGAGAGTTGGACTGTGGAGAAAGCTGAGCACTGAAGAATTGATGCTTTTGAACTGTGGTGTTTGAGAAGACTCCTGAGAATCCCTTGGACTGAAAGGAGTTCCAACCAGTCCATCCTAAAGGAGATCAGTCCTGAGTGTTCACTGGAAAGACTAATGCTAAAGCTGAAACTCCAATACTTTGGCCACCTCATGGGAAGAGTTGATTCATTTGAAAAGACCCTGATGCTGAGAGGGATTGGAGGCAGGAGGAGAAGGGGACGACAGAGGATGAGATGGCTGGATGGCATCACCGACTCGCTGGACATGAGTTTGTGTGAACTCGGAATTGGTGATGGACAGGGAGGCTTGGCGTGCTGTGATTCATGGGGTTGCAAGGAGTTGGACATGACTAGTGAATGAACTGAACTGAACTGAATCCAAACTAGATGAAGACAGTGGAAGAGACCAAATGCAGTTTATTGTAGGAGTGGAAGTGAGTTAAGTTGCTCAGCCGTGTCTGACTCTGCGATGCCATGGACTGTCACCTACCAGGCTCCTCCATCTATGGAATTTTCCAGGCAAGAGTACTAGAATGCATTGCCATTTCCTTCTCCAGGGGATCTTCCCGACCCGGGAATCTAACCCAGGTCTCCCGCATTGCAGGCAGATGCTTTACCATCTGAGTCACAAGGGAAACCCAGGAGTGGAAGGGCACCACCAAATAAGAAACAAATCTGTTAATTAAAGCTGTATATAAAATAATGAAAAGAGAAAAGTTCCATGATTGTATTGTGTTCAGTCACTTCAGTCATGTGCAACTGTTTGTGAGTCCCCAAACTGTAGCCCACCAGGCTCCTGCATCCATGGGATTCTCCAGGCAAAAATACTGGAGTGGGTGATGCCGGGAGCAAGTGTGAGGAACTCCACCTGTGGCAAAGGTCATGAGGAAGGAGGCTTGGCATATGCAAAGGCAGGATTGAGCCTCAGGAGACACCCTGTTCCTGAGCATCTACCCCCAAGACCAGAGTCTGCCTACTTTACTGTTTTATGCTCTCACCTATACCTCTGACTTTACGGGGGGGTTGTCCCCCACCACCTCTCTCGGAGAAGGAGTTAACTTGTAGCTTCAGTCCATAAAAATTCCTGGACGTGACAGGAGTGCTTCAACTTACAAACTCCTCTGAAGGTTCTCTAGCCTGCCTGAACAGGTTCGTCCAGCCACATGTGATTGTTCACAGCCTCCCAACCGTGAGAGGCACGAGATGCCTTAAACTTTCTAAATACAGATTCTTTTGAGAAGTTAGAAAATTATTAGTATAATATAGTGGGTTGATTAGGAATTATATTGGTGAAGGGTTTTCATTTGTTGGGGCAATATTTGCTGCCAAGTCTCCATATTCTCTGCCCTTATAATGAATATAACTAGCATATAGGAGAAATAAGTATTAACCTTTGATATTAATCATGTTAAACCTTAGGCTAAGTAAATTCCTTTCTTAATTGTAACCCACTACACCCTCACCCTATAGGAATGAACTTTACCTGGTACCTTCGGAGGGTGGCACCTGGTTTAAGAAAAAAATCACCACTGGAAAAAATAAGTTTTCTGGTTGACTGACTGTTATCAGAAAGAGCCAAAAAATGTCAGCAGGCCTCATGGCCATAAGATGATGTAAAACCCCTAAGACCTTCGTATACATTTATATGAAACATCTGATTTTGATAAAGGTCAGGTCTGCTGACCCCATATGACTCTATTCATCCCTATGTATAACAAAAAGTATATAAGCGAACCTGAAAAACAAAGAAAACAGATCAGTTTCTGGAAAGACTGATTCCCCCGTGTCATTCTTTCTTTCCCCTTCTGGCTGAATTCCCATCTGGAGCGTGGATGCTCACCAAGCCTGCTAATTTTGCCCTGGCTTCTAAGACCCATGTGAGAGGGAGCCCAAGGCGGGGCACTCTCCACTATTCAAGTGGGGGCTGGTGACCTATGTAGGTGGTGCAAACCTCTTGTCTCGAGGTTTTATTGGTATTCCACGTAAACCAAGTTATTCAGCCTCTTTTTCTCCACTAATTTTCCTACTACACTATTCTTTTCTAATCTCTTTTTATATTTCTAATTAAATAGCTTTTTTCCTAGGACGCCAACTCCATCTTCCCTTCAAATTCCCTGGATCCACCAGGGCTGGACCCTGGCAGGTTGCCATTTCCTATCCCAGGGGATCAGACATATAAAAGCACTTAATATAATTAGCCATTTATGATGAAAAAAATCTGGGCAAATTAGCTTTTAAAGTGTATTTATCAAAACTGTGCAGCTCATAGATTGTTTAATGGTGAAATTTTAAAAGTATTTTCATTAAGGTAAGATGTAAGACAAGGATGCCCATTGTCACTGCTTCTATTCAACATAGTACTGAGGCCAGTGGAATAACACAAGAACAAGAAATAATATATCTAATAATGGGAAAGAATGATATAAAATTACCTTCTGTTTTAGACAATACAATTGTTCGGGAAACTCTACAGCATCTATAGACAATCAATTAGAATTAACAAATTCAACAAGATTGCTGTATACTTGTAACATTAGACATTAATACTCTTCCAGTACCCTAAGAATTACTAAATAAGAAATGTAACAAAAATTCTTTTCACAATGGCAACATAAACTTTAAAAATGTAGGAACAAATATAGCAAAAAATAAGTAGTATATTTATAGTTAGTAAATATAATATTGAAAGCTATAAAAAGACTTAACTAAATGGAGATGCATACCATGTTCTTGGATGGAAAGACTCATTAACATAAAATATATCTGATTTGATATATAAATTCTATGCAATTTCAACCACACCAAACGGGATACTTCAGAAAACTATTCCAAGTACAACCAAGAAAAAAAATTTTATAGAAAAGTTGGAAATTTTCCTACCTAATTGCAGAGCTAGATATAAAACTATAATCAAGAAGACAGTCTTGTATAGAGTTAGGGATCAACAGACTTATGGAAAAGATTTACACTTAATAGATAAGTTTTTATGTGATAAAGAGGGTATTTCAGATACCTGGGATAAGGTATATATTGAATTAGTGCTGATTAGACAATTTGTTATGATAATATAAAGAGGCTGCTATCTGGCTTTGAATTTTTTTTTAAATTCTATTTTAGAATGCCTCTTTTGATCCAGCATATAAGAAGCTAGAAGAGTCTTCTTCATCCTAACACTAAGTAAAAAGCTGAAAAATCAACAGATCTTAGATCTGTCAGAGAGGTGGAATCATAGGGTAAACTGCTGCCCTCATAATTGGAGAGACCAACAGGCAAATGCAAAGAACTGTGGCCAGCTGGAAAAGAAATCCACAGCAATAGATCTCCTTGGGAACAAGTTTTATGGTAAGAAAAACCTGAACTCTACCTGACAAGAGGCTCAGCATTGACAATTCTGAGGGATGAAAATTCCAAAGGGATCCAGTGATTGAGGGCCCCCACACTTTTTGTGAGCTTTACTTCAAGAGCTCAATTAGGTTTTCACAGTGATATGAGAGAATAAATGTTTTGTGCTTCCAGCATGGGGAGGGGAAAGGGAACCATTTGAAATATGCCAGGGCACTCTGTTTATCTTAAGAAAGCCTGCTTTTAGGGGGAACTAGTAACCAGAGTCTAACCTGCTGGGGCATTATCAGAGCCCAGCTGACCTGGAGGAAGGGAAATACCCAACTCCAGCCATTCTAGCTATCCTGTCCAACCAATGAGGGGTTGGGGGACTGAAAAGCACCCCTGAAGTTCAGAGTCCAGAGGCACGGACTCACTAAGAGCCTAAGGCCCATAGGGCCATAGAATGCTTTCTCTCCCTCACATATTACCATCACATTACTAAAGGCCTATTTATAGCAGCTTCTTTCATCCAGTACATCTTTTCTGGCTATGAAGGAAAGAAAAAAAAAAAAAGGACATACTGAAATTAAAAAGAAAAACTTTTGGAAGAGACAGAGCAAGTATCAGAACCAGACATGGCAGAGATTTCAGAGTTGGTAGACTAGATATGTAAGACAACTAAAATTAAGATGCCAAGATCTTTAATGGAAAAAGTAAACAGCATGCAAGAACAAACGGGCAATGTAAATCAGAGAGATGTAAATTCTGAGAAGGATCCATAAAGAAAAATTTTAGAGAACAAAAACACAGTAACAGAAGTAAAGAATGCCTTTGATTGGCTTGTTGGACACAGTTGAGGAAATAATTTCTGACTTGAAGATATATCAGTAGAAAACGCCAAAACTGAAAAGTGAAGGGCAAAAGACTGAAAAACAATTTCAGAATATCCAAGGATGTGGAACTATAAAAGATGTAACATACAGGCAATGGGAATTCTAGACAGAGAAGAAAGATACAAAGGAATAAACGAAATATTTTTAAAAGTAACGACTAGGAATTTCTATCAAATTAATGTCAGACACCAAAACACAGATCTAGAAAGCTAAGAGAACAATCAGCAGGATAAATGCCAAAAAATATAAACCAGATATGTCATTTTCAAACTATAGAAAATCAAATATGAGATGATTTCTTAGCAACATTACCCATAGGGGAGGAAAATAATTATATCTTACTTCTCCTCCAAAACCATGCAAACAAGAAAGGCATATAGAAAGAATTTCAAAGTCTTGAGAGAAAAAAATCCACCAACCTAAAATTCTGTACCCTGCAGTTATCCTTCAGAAGCAAAGAGAAAATACTATATCAGACAAATACTGAGGAAATGGTTCTAGTAGACCTGCCTTGAATGAAATGTTAAAAGTTCTTTAGAGAAAATAGAATAATAAAGTTCAGAAACTCAGATCTCAGATAAAGAAAGGATGAGCTTCAGAGAAGACATAAGTAAAGATGGGCTCCCCTCATAGCTCAGTTGGTAAAGAATCTGCCTGCAATGCAGGGGTCCTGGGTTTGATTCCTGGGTCAGGAAGATCCCCTTGAGAAGAAAATGGCAACCACTCCAGTATTCTTGCCTGGAGAATCCCATGGACAGAGGAGCCTGGCGGGCTACAGTCCATGGGGTTGCAAGAGTCAGACATGATTTAATAACTAAAGAGAAAAAGAGATAAGTGAAGATAAGTGTAAAACTTTTATTTTTCTTATTTGTAATAAGTCCAGCAGATAATAGTTCAAAATAATATAAAAAATGTTTTCAGTGATGTATTCTTATGTACACATATTTTCTTATATATAAGTGAAATAAAATGATTAATAACAGTGATACAAAGGATGAGAAAGAAGAATTCAAATCGAAAGATACAATCTACCAAGACTTATATAGAAAGAAACAGATAATCTGAATACATTTATATCTATTTAAAAAATTGAACCAATAGTTAATATTCTACCAATACAGAAAGTACAATATCCAGATAGACTCACTGTGAACTTTTCCAAACAATTAATGAAGAAATTATACTAATTCTCTACAACCTCTTTCAGAAGATAGAGAGGCAATACCCCCTAGTTCTTTGAGGGTAACACTGCCCTAATACCAACACCAGAAAAGGCATTACAAGAAAAGAAAACAAACTAAAATGTCTCCTGAACATAGGAGCAAAAACTGTCAACAACATAATAGCAAATCAAATCCAACAATATATAGAAATAATTATACATTAAGACTGAGCAGGACTTATCCCAGGTATTCAGGGCTATTTCAGCAATAGAAAATCAATTAATGTAATCCAGCACATCAACAGGTTAAAGAAGAAAAATCAACATGTGCAGAAAAAACATTTGGCAAAATTCTACAAACAATCATGATTAAAAAAAAAAAAACAACCTACATGAACTTGAAGGATAGAGGAATGTCCTCAAGTTGATTTTTTTAAAAAAACTACCAAAAAGCACAGCTAATATCATAATTAATGGTAGAAATTCAAAGCTTTTCCACTAAGATCAGGCACAAGGCAAGCACGTGTCCTCTTAAAATTGCTTTTCAATATTTCACGAGGAGTCCAACTAAATGCAATAGAACAACAAAAGGAAGTAAAGGTATACAGATTTGAAAGGAAGAAATACAACTGTCTTTCTTCCCATAGGACATGATCATCTTTGTAGACAGTCTGAAAGAATTAACAAAAAATCTCCTGTAACTAATATGTGACCATAGAAGTGTTGTAAGACACAAAGTTAATACGCAAATGTCAATTATTTTCTAGTATGCCAGGAGTGAATAATTGGAGTTTAAATACATATCATTTACATTCAGTTCAGTTCAGTTGCTCAGTCGTGTCCGACTCTTTGCGACCCCATGAATCGCAGCACGCCAGGCCTCCCTGTCCATCACCAACTCCCGGAGTTCACTCAGATTCACGTCCATCAAGTCAGTGATGCCATCCAGCCATCTCATCCTCTATCGTCCCCTTCTTCTCCTGCCCCCAATCCCTCCCAGCATCAGAGTCTTTTCCAGTGAGTCAACTCTTCGCATGAGGTAGCCAAAGTACTGGAGTTTCAGCTTTAGCATCATTCCTTCCAAAGAAATCCCAGGGCTGAACTCCTTCAGAATGGACTGGTTGGATCTTGCAGTCCAAGGGACTCTCAAGAGTCTTCTCCAACACCACAGTTCAAAAGCATCAATTCTTCGGCACTCAGCTTTCGTCACAGTCCAATTCTCACATCCATACATGACCACTGGAAAAACCATAGCCTTGACTAGATGGATCTTTGTGAACAAAGTAATATCTCTGCTTTTTAGTATGCTATCTAGGTTGGTCATAACTTTTCTTCCAAGGAGTAAGCATCTTTTAATTTCATGGCTGCAGTCACCATCTGCAGTGATTTTGGAGCCCCCAAAAATAAAGTCTGACACTGTTTCCCCATCTATTTCCCATGAAGTGATGGGACTGGATGCTGTGATCTTAGTTTTCTGAATGTTGAGCTTTAAGCCAACTTTTTCACTCTCCTCTGTCACTTTCAGCAAGAGGTTTTTTAGTTCCTCTTCACTTTCTGCCATAAGGGTGGTGTCATCTGCATATCTGAGGTTATTGATATTTCTCCCAGCAATCTTGATTTCAACTTGTGATTTTCCAGCCCTGCATTTCTCATGATGTATTCTGCATATAAGTTAAATAAGCAGGGTGACAATATACAGCCTTGAAGGACTCCTTTTCCAATTTGGAACCAGTCTGTTGTTCCATGTTCTGTTCTAACTGTTGCTTCCTGACCTGCATATAGGTTTCTCAAGAGGCAGGTCAGGTGGTCTGGTATCCCCATCTCTTTCAGAATTTTCCACAGTTTGTGGTGATCCACACAGTCAAAGGCTTTGGCATAGTCAATGAAACAGAAATAGATGTGTTTTTGGAACTCTCTTGCTTTTTCAATGATCCAGCGGATGTTGGCAATTTGATATCTGGTTCCTCTGCCTTTTCTAAAACCAGCTTGAACATCTGGAAGTTCACGGTTCACATATTGCTGAAGCCTGGCTTGGAGAATTTTGAGCATTACTTTACTAGCGTGTGAAATGAGTGCAATTTTGCGGTAGTTTGAGCATTCTTTGGCATTGCCTTTCTTTGGGATTGGAATGAAGATTGACCTTTTTCAGTCCTGTGGCCACTGCTGAGTTTTCCAAATTTGCTGGCATATTGAGTGCAACACTTTCACAGCATCATCTTTCAGGATTTGAAACAGCTCAACTGGAATTCCATCACCTCCACTAGCTTTGTTTGTAGTGATGCTCTCTTTCTAAGGCCCACTTGACTTCACATTCCAGGATGTCTGGCTCTAGATTAGTGATCACACCATCATGATTATCTTGGTTGTGAAGATCTTTTTTGTACAGTTCTTCAGTGTATTCTTGCCACCTCTTCTTAATATCTTCTGCTTCTGGTAGGTCCCTACCATTTCTGTCCTTTATTGAGCCCATCTTTGCATGAAATGTTCCCTTGGTATCTCTAATTTTCTTAAAGAGATCTCTAGTCTTTCCCATTCTGTTGTTTTCCTTTATTTCTTTGCATTGATCACTGAGGAAGGCTTTTTTATCTCTTCTTGCTATTCTTTGGAACTCTGCATTCAGATGCTTATATCTTTTCTTTTCTCCTCTGCTTTTCGCTTCTCTTCTTTTCACAGCTATTTGTAAGGCCTCCTCAGACAGCCATTTTGCTTTTTGCATTTTTTTGCCATGGGGATGGTTCTGATCCCTGTGTCTTGTACAATGTCATGAACCTCCATCCACAGTTTTTCAGGCACTCTATCTATCACATCTAGGCCCTTAAATCTATTTCTCACTTCCACTGTATGATCATAAGGGATTTGATTTAGGTCATACCTGAATAGTCTAGTGGTTTTCCCTACTTTCTTCAATTTCAGTCTGAATTTGGCAATAAGGAGTTCATGGTCTGAGCCACAGTCAGCTCCCAGTCTTGCTTTTGTTGACTGTATAGAGCTTCTCCATCTTTGGCTGCAAAGAATACAATCAGTATGATTTCAGTGTTGACCACCTGGTGGTGTCCATGTGTAGAGCCTTCTCTTATGTTGTTGGAAGAGGGTGTTTGCTATTACCAGTGCATTTACATTAGCACGTCCTAAAATGAGTATAAATTTAACAAAATGCGTACAAGATCTACATGAAGAGAAGTATAAAACTCTGACTAAAGAAATCAACTAACTCAATACATGGAGAGAGATTATATCCCACATCCACAGGTAGGAAGACTCAGTATTGTCAAGACATCAGTTCTTTTCTATTTGATCTATGTATTCAATACAATCTCAATCAAAATCACAGAAAGTTATTTGTGGATAGTGACAAACTGATTCTAAAGTTTACGTGGAGAATTAAAATACCTAGGCAGCCAGAATTAAAATACCTAGAACAGCCAACAAAATATTGAAGACAAAATGTTGGACAGACCCAATTTCAAGACATGCTACAAAGTCATAGTAATGAAGACAGTGTGACATTGGTGAAAGAAAAGACAAACAGATACATAGAACATAATAGACAGCCCAGAAAAGAACTACATGAATTATAGTTAACTAGTCTTTGAGAGGAGAAGGCAATGGCACCCCACTCCAGTACTCTTGCCTGGAAAATTCCATGGGCAGAGGAGCCTGGTAGGCTGCAGGCCATGGGGTCGCTAATAGTTAGAACCAACTGAGCGACTTAAGTTTCCCTCTTCACTTTCATGCATTGGAGAAGGCAATGGCAACCCACTCCAGTGTTCTTGCCTGGAGAATTCCAGGGACAGGGGAGCCTGGTTGGCTGCTGTCTATGGGGTCGCACAGAGTCAGACACGACTGAAGCGACTTAGCAGCAGCAGCAGTCTTTGAGAAGGGAGCAAAGGCAATACAATAAAGCAAAGGTAAGTCTTCTCAGTAAGTGGTTCTGATAGAACTTGACATCCACATGCAAAAAAACCAACAAAAAATCCTGAATCTAGACATAAACATTAGTTTTCACAAAAATAAACTCAAAATGGATCACAGATCTAAATGTAAAATGTAAAACTATAATACTTCTAGAATATAACGTAGAAAACCTAGATGACCCTGGGTTTAAGTGTTAGCCACTCAGTTGTATCCCACTCTTTGCAAACCCATGGACTGTAGCTCATAAGGCTCCTGTGTCCATGAGATTTCCCATGCAAGAATATCAGAATGGGTTGCTATTCCCTCCTCTAGGGGATGTTCCTGACCCAGGGATTGAGCTTGGGTCTCCAGCAATCATAGGCAGATTCTTTATCATCTGAGCCACCAGGGAAGACCCTGGGTTTGGTGATGACTTTTTAGAAATAACACCAAAAGTACAACCCATGAAAGAAAAAAATGATAAGTTAGACTTTATTAAAATTAAAATTTTCTGCTCTATGAAAAACAATGTTAAGAGACTTAAAAAACAAGCCACATACCAAGAGAAAATATTTGAAAAAGCTATATCAGATAAAGGACTGTTATCCAAAATACACAAAGAACGCTTAAAATCTAACAATAAGAACACAAACAACCTGTTTAAAATGTGGGCTAAATACCTTGACAGATCACTAAAGATACACCGATGGCAAATAAACACAGAAAAGAGATATTCAAGTTTGCATGTCATCAGGAAACTAGAAAAAAAAAGAAAGAAAGAAAGAAAGAAACACTACTACATATCTATTAGAATGGCCAAAATCTAGAACATTAAATGGTGCTGAGGGTGCAGAGTAACAAGAACTCTCATTTGTTGTTAAGCTCTCATTCCAAATGATATAGCCATTTTGGAAGACAATTTGGCAGTGTCTTACAAAAATAAACATATGCTTCCTATAAGACCCAGCAAGTTTGCTCCAATGTGTTTCTCCCAAAGAGTTGAAAACTTATGTCCATACAAAAATCTGCACATGTTTATAGTAGCTCTATTTATAATTGCCAAAACTTGGAAGCAATCAAGAAGTCCTTTAGTAGATGAATAGATATACTAAAGTCCATCCGGAAAATGGATTATTATTCAGTGCTAAAAAAATTATTTACTCAGTATGAAAAGACATGTAAGAACCTTAAATGCTTATTGCCATGTGAAAGCAGCCAATCTGAGAAAGCTACATACTGTATGCTTCCAAATATATGACATTTTGACATGGGCAAAACTATGGAGACAGTTAAAAGATCAGTAGTTACCAAGGGATAGTGGGTAGGGATGGACGGATAGGCAGAGCACAGAGGATTTTTAGGGCATTGAAAGTGCTCTGTATGATACTATAATAGTGGATACATGTCATTATACATTTTTTCCATCCCATAGACTACATAACACCAACAGTGAACCTTAATGGAAACTCTGGACTCTGAATGATAATGAGCTGTCATTGTATGTCATCAACTATAATGAATGTCCCATTCTGGTGGGGGATGTCGATAATGGCGAAGGCTATGAATATGTTCAAGTAGAGGGTATATGATAAATCTCTATCTGCTCACTCTTGTTGTGAACCCCAAACTGCCTTTAAAAGCCAAAGCTTTTACATATTTAGAAGAAAACACCTGGGAAAATATTTATAACAAAGAATTACTATCTAGAAATATTAGTAGGTCTTGATATAGAAAAAATTTTGCTTTCCTGGCCATTGTTTGAGAAAGAGTCCTTAGAGGAAAAGCAGCATATGTGGGAAGAAACTGAAAGTCTAGTATGTGGATATTAGATGATAATGACAATTGATATTAGAGGATAAATGAAATTGTTCTCCAAAAAATAATTGAAGAATTTAAAGCTAGAGACAGAGGGTGGGAATGGGTCCAGAACACTGGAAGGAAGGAATGTGGAGAGAGACAAAGGAATGAATTAAAATTATGGTCAGGAAACCCACTTTCCTGGAAAACTAGGGCTTACAATTAACTACAGCAACCCCTTGATGTTTGGGATAAAGTTTTGCAATGGAAGTAAGAGGACTTTTATTGCATCTAATCCAGTAAACAATTTCTATCCTTAGAATGCTCTGGAAGGGTTAATATGAATTTAGAGTCAGGGTCCTTTTTCACTTCCTGTGTAACATTAGTACCCTCTATTAAATATAGATCCTCTCAAGTTTTGCACTGGGGTCTGGGAATCTAAGAGTAAGTTTAGACTAGATTCTAAGTTTCTTCAGCTCTAAAATGTTTTTATACTATAACCTAGAGTAAGCACTAATCAAAGAAATATTTCATGTATAATTTTATATCTGTGTATTTCTTCTTCTTTCTGTAAATCTAATTTATTCTTTTGATCTGCTTCAGTTTCCTCTTTGTACTTGTTTCTTCTCTTGATGCAGTGTTACCTTTACCTTGACTCTCCATGGCCTTTTTTGTAAGCAAAGATTATTTCTTTTTGGCTGTGCTGGGTCTTCAGTACTGTGTGCCAGCTTTCTCTAGTTGTAGCAAGCAGGAGCTAGTCTCTAGTTGCAGGGCACAGGCTTCTCATTGTGGTAGCTTCTCTTATTGTGGGGCATAAACTCTAGGGCATGCAGGCTTTTGCAGTTGTGGCTTGCAGGCTCAGTTGCCCCATGGCATGTGAAATCTTCCTTGAGTAAGGATCGAACCCGCATCCCCTGCATTTGCAGGTAGATTCTTAACCACTGGATCACCAGAGAAGTTCTCTCCATGGTTTTTCATTCTATATGGGGTTGTAGATAGGGCAGGCATCAAAGAATACATCTCCTAACCAGACCTATCTAAGGCACGGGTCCCATAAACCCCAGAGCCATGGACTAGTACTAGTCTGTGGCCTATTAGGAGTTGGGGACATAGCAGGAGGTGAGCACTGGACAAGTGAGTGAAGCTTCATCTATATTTACAGGAAGCTCCCCATTGCTTGAGCTCAGGGAAACAAGCTCAGGGCTCACTGATTCTGCATTATGGTGAGGTATATAATAATTTCATTATATATCATAATATTAATAGGTATAAAGTGAACAATAAATGTAATGCACTTATCACAGTGTGATCATCTCAAAACCATCCCCCTACCCCTGCCCATGCCATTCATGGAAAAATTGTCTTCCATGAAACTGGTCCCTGGTACCAAAAACGTTGGGAACCACTGATCTAAGGAGTTTACACAAGGGAGTGATACGATCAGATGTTTTCTAAACTTGTTACATAGATTACAGCCCATTGATGAATAGCATTAACATTGTATTGAAGCTTGTTGGATATGCAGGACCTTACTTCCCTTCCTACAGAATCAGTCTATGCATTTTAACAAACCTATCTAGTCATTCGTGTGACTATTAATGTTTGACTAGCACTGATCCAAGACATTTTTTCTGATAAGGTGATAAAAGATGGATTTGGGAAGCAAAAGCCTGAAGGTAAAATATTACCTGTATACTCTCTTCATTCTTATTGTGTTATTTAGAGTGCATGCTCAGTCACTAAGTCATGTCCAACTCTTTGCAACTCCATGGACTGTAGCCCAACAATCTTCTCTGTCCATAGGATTTTCCAGACAAGAACATTGGAGTGGGTGGCCATTTCCTTCTCAAGTTATTTAGGGTAAGAACTGAAATACATAGTATGAACTTGTATGATCAGGCCGCCCAAGATAACTCCTCTTGCTCTCTGTACCTGTCCAACCATGGCATGCTTCAGTTACACCCTACTCACATGACTGACCTTCCTATATACTTGACCTTCCAGCTACTGATTGTTCTAACTTCAGATCAGAACATCTCCACAGAACAGCTTATCAAAGGGGCAATGAAGGGGCGTGTCTCCTACTGGTCCTGGGAAACAAATGAGCCAACCTAAAATGAATTCCCCCTATGAATGGTAAGCTCCCTCCTCCTTCCCTGGAGCAAAGACTACCACCCTGTCCTGCCTGCCCTCTTGCTCCCTCTTCCTGGGGCGTTGCTCCAGGGCATTGCTTCGGACAGGTAAGTCTTCTCAGATAAACCATTGATGTCTCTGTCACTGACTCCAGGCTCTATGTCTTCAGTTAGAGACTTAGGAATATGGTGGGGGTGGGGGGGGTTGGGGGGGGTGGGGGGAGGAAAGAGAGGGTGGGATGTATGGAGAAAGTAACATGAAAACATATATTACCATATGTAAAGTAGATAGCCAATGGGAATTTGCTTTATGACTCAGGGAACTCAAACCGGGACTCTGTAAAAACCTACAAGGGTCAGATGGGGAGAGAGGTGGGAGGGAGGTTCAAGAGGGAGAGGACATACATATACCTGTGGCTGATTCACACTGATGTATAGCAGAAACCAACACAAGACTGTAAAGCAATTATTCTTCAATTGAAAAAAGAAAAACTTTGAAAAAAAAAGCTGGGCCATTTTTCAGGGCTTGCTAGCCTGTGACCCAACAGAATGAAAGAAGTAATTGTTGAAGAGTTGAAAAATATTTCTTCACTCTTCTAAAGGATCAAGTGAAGCTGAACCTGGAACCATTAAGGACCACAGAGGCTACTAACCTTTTTATTTCAACCAAAGATCAAAGACTCTTAGTTTATCAGTTTAGGAAGATGACTAAGTGGGATTACACTCTTTAAAATACTTCTAAAACAGTGACTAAAATCTCTTGGTCTTTTCAAGTCCTAAGAGGAAATATAGAGTTGGTGGCTAACCAAAGACCCCAGAGAGTAGAATTTTTGTTTCCTGCTTTACTCTAGGGTTGTTATTAATAGAATTCCTTTATCTTGTTACTAGGCCACTGGGCAAAAACACTCCTTCTATGGCTTAACGTTTTCTTAAATTATCACAATACATTTTTATTGTAAAAATTTTATTGTAATAATTCAAAGACCTCCTTTGAATTCTTCCAAATTTTGAATCACAGGGCTTCCAGAATTTAACTTTTGTAAAGATGTTTCCCCACATACTTCTAACTCAAAATACCACCAACATTTCACCCTCTCTCCTTGAAAAATCTCACTCTGATTGAAAACTTGTGTCAGTCATATGATAGATAAAATCTGGGACAGAATGTTAATTGTTTACTTGGAGAGAACAAATTGCCTCTACTGTAGCCCAGGGCTTCCCAGGTGGCTCTGTGGTAAAGAATCCACCCGCAAAGCAGGAGACCTGGGTTCGATCCCTGGATCGGGAAGATTCCTTGGAGAATGAAATAGCAACCCACTCCAGTATTCTTGCCTGGGAAATTCAATGGACAGAGGAGCCTGGCGGGCTACAGTCGCTGGAGTCACGAAAGAGTCGGACATGACTGAGGACTTATGTACACACTGTGGCATGAGGCCGTGGCAAACTATGTCCAAATAAGATTTTACACATAGAGTCTGATTTTACACATTGAGCAGATAACAATATGCCATGAGGATGTCCTTCAGTCATGCCTAGAACTTTGTACTTAAAAGTAAAGTCAGGCATCTGTAATACCTACCAATTTCAAAACTACCGTCAATAATGCCCACCAGTGAAGAAGGGATATCAAACCTTCTCTCTATCTGAGTGATGGTGCTCTTCAGATAGCCTTCTGCCAGTGCTTTGGCAAAGTAGACAAAAGACAAGGCACCCAAGAACACCTGGAAAATATGACAGGTCACACTTAGTCTAAATCCAGCCTGACCTAAAACTGGAAATTTGATAAAGAGACAAACACAAACTAAGAACCATGGAACAAGCTTGTTGCCATCGAAGATTTCATTCAAGCACAGTAGCAGTCTTCTTCCCACCTCAAGCTCATGTGAAGCTCTAACAATTCAAATTTTCTTAGAAGTAATAGATTTTCATTTATAATGTGTATTGAATTTCTTCTTTCCCTTTCTCCTCCCCTTCCTAAAGGATATTTAAAGGCATCTTGGCTTTGAAAAGAAGATCCGTTGCTTGGGGAAGCAGAAGGAGGAAGGAGGCATTGAAAGGTAAGAAAATAAAAACCATAAACCAGACACTTAACATCTTGTCACAAGTCTATTACTCATGACTGTATTTCACAGGGATGGTACATGTTCCAGCAGGGAACGTATTGGACTGAGAAGCAGAACTACTATTCCTAGTGATTAAGTTCATATTAAAGTTAAATCAACACTCAGATTCTTATTCAATGAACAAAATATTTGTTTGATATCTGGCTTGTGTGTTTTGTTAGACCTGGGTCTGTGATGGAGTATCCATAGGTAGATTACATGGAAAAAGCATTGAAAATTTTTGATGTGAAGAAGGTACAGGAACTTGGAGTCACATTGAGTTCCATTTAAAAGGGAATTCTGTCCCTTACCATGTGGGTAGGAAAGTCAAAATTTTTGTTTATAGAACAGGAATAAAATGGATGTTTTGTAGATTAAATGTTCCAACTGTGCATAGCACAGTAACTGATCCATGGTAGATATTTAACAAATAATAATTTCTTTTACCTCTCTTCTTTCTGTTTAGGAGGGGCATTCAAGTGAGCCAGAAAAGTAATTAGAAATTTAACCTGCATGGTCAAGCAAAGATTGCTTTCACTGTCTTGCAAAATGCGATTTTCATAAATTGCATCTAAGATCACTTTTTGCTTTTCATTTTAAACTTTGTATTTTGTATTGGGGTATAGCTGATTAACAATGTTGTGATAGTTTCAGGTAGAGTGTAAAGGGAATCGGCCATGTATGTATTGTCTCCCAAACTTCCTTCCCAACCAGGTTGCCATATAACATTGAGCAGAGTTCCATATGCTATAGAGTAGGTCCTTGTTGATTATCCATTTTAAGTATAGCAATGTGTACATGTTCATCTCAAACTCTGTGACTATCCCTCCCACCACCCTTGCCCCTGGCAACCATAAGTTAAGATTATTCTTTTAAATGGAAAAAATTTCTCGCTTGTAGTTACAATGTGTAGAAAATATCTGGATCGAGAGCCAAGAGCACGGACTCCATCAAATTCTCTGACACTCTTCAGTTAACCACTTATGGTTGTTAATCACTTAATTGCTTGTTACCTTTAGTTGACAACAGCAGGGTTGTTTCTCCTCTGAGGAGGGATATTCTGTTTTAAAAGAAAGCCTCCCAACAGGTTGCATGGAATTTTTGCTGAATAACCGGATATTTTCTTTGGATGAAGTGTCCATTTTGAAAAAGTTCCTTGATTCTGATCTGTCAAAGTTGATTTTTAAAGTATAAAAAAAAAAGTTAATACACATCCAGTTTTAATTTCCATGCAGTTTGTTAAACAATGTTTTTACTTCACAGTAGATCACAATTCTGTAGACATAACACTATGCGAAGCTCCCTTATTTTACCACAGTAAGTTGGCAAAGTTTTTCAATTAAAATCGACCAGGATAACTGATTAAGCAATCCTGCTATTGGGAGTCTGTAGCCAGCATTCTTTCTCAATCCCTCCAGTAGGCCTCATTATAGCAAAGAATAAATTTAAATGTTGCCTTTGGAATAAATACAGAGGGAGAATTTTGCTAACTTTGTGGTCTTGCCAACTAAAACTAGAGGCAAGCAGGAAGTGAGGAAGAGGAATTCAGCCATTTGAATATTGATTCATTGGAATTAAGTCTTTAAAACCTTTAAATCTATTATCTTTGTGGAATGAATAGAAAAGATTGATGCCCCTGGTAGATGCTTATAATACACCATGACTCCTATAGGGCTGTAGCATCCAAAGTAAGTCTTAAAATATGGGTGGGGGGAGAAGGGGACCACTCTGTGTAACATTTCAGTCTAACAAATAGGGGAGCAGCATGATTTACGCCTCAGGCTTAGTTTTCATTCAGGCCCAAGTAGTCTTTGGTGTGCTTTAAAGTAAGTAAGATACCTCCTTTCCTGAGTCTTATTTCCCACCTTCCTTTGTCCTTACTAAATGTTTCACAGGGTCATATACTCTGAACTTCTTTTCTTTTGATTCTCATCAATATTTACATATCCTATGCCCGCACTTCTTTCAGTTCAGTTCAGTCGCTCAGTCATGTCTGACTCTTTGCGACCCCACGCCAGGCCTTTAGGATTCCATATAGCTCACTGCCTGCCTGCTAAAGTAATCTTAGTGAAGCGATTTAGAAATAAAATAACTTCTGGATCACCCTAATGTTTATTAGATGATGTATTTATACATAAACAGAGATTTTGCATATTCTCATCACATTAAAAGAATGACATTAGGGATAAAACTTAATGTTCTGTGGTAGAAATTTTAAATGATTCTATGTGTATATTACCTTGCCTTTATGTAATGATTGTTCTATGTCTATCCAACCTCATCTTTCATAGTTTGAATTCATAGATATTATCTCCAGCTGACTTAGTGGTAAAGAATCTGCCTGCCAGTGCAGGAGATGCGGGTTCAATCCCTGGCTTGGGAAGAGCTCCTGGAAGAAGGCATGGCAATCCACTCTAGTATTCTTGCCTGGAGAAGCCCATGGACAAAGAAGCCTGATGGGCTACAGTCCATGGGGTCTCTGAGCCAGGTGGGCTACGGTCCATGGCGCACTGCGGTCCATGGGGACACAACTGAGCTACTGATCACGCCCATGCATGCGTATATTACCTTGACTGTATGTAATGCTTGTTCTGTGTTTAGTCAGTCTCATCTTTCATAGTTTAATTTCCTAGATAGTATCTCAAATTGAAAAATCAAGAAATAGCAGTGAACAAATTGTATTTTGAGATATGGAGTTAAATAACAGAAGAAAGACCTAAAAGACTTAAAAGTGGAGGGGTTTTCTCCAGGGAATGAGAAATGGGTTGAGAAGGGTAGGTCAAGGACTTGTTTTTGTTTTAAACTTGCTACTATACTTTTAGGTTATTCATTTTCATAAACATGCATAAATTTAACTTTTTAAAAATGGATAAAGGAAAGTGAGGAAAACAAAAAATTTTTAAGCCAAAAAATAAACAAAGAGCAGAGAATTCTAAACAAGAGCAAAAGACAAAGACACAAGAACACAATATTTGTAAGATCTAAACACAGATGTTTAGGAGAATACAAAATAAAAATTATGGAAAATATATAGAAATAACTTTAAGGTCTTTCCAAAATGGATAACTTTCTAAAAAATATAAGTTGCTATATTGATACAAACCAGGAGAAAAACACAGCTAAGGAAGACAGTAACAAAAATACTCTAAACCTATCCCCTAAATAAAAATAGTAAGATTAGATGATGTAACAGGGGTGCTTTATCAAGGAATATCCTTTAAGGAAAAATAGTAGATAATGGGAACAGATGCTAATAGTTTCCATTCATTTTACCAAGCCAGAATTACCTTGATAACAAAATCTCATTAAGATAGCACCAAAAATGAAAAGAACCAAATTCAAGATGCCAGAATCCTAAATAAAATACTA
Organism: Ovis canadensis; assembly: GCF_042477335.2. Classification (NCBI taxonomy): domain Eukaryota; kingdom Metazoa; phylum Chordata; class Mammalia; order Artiodactyla; family Bovidae; genus Ovis; species Ovis canadensis. The sequence goes on from NC_091247.1 coordinate 200,387,168, forward strand.
GAAAATACAATTAATTAAAATTCTATAATTAACATTTAAAAATATATAACAATTGATTAATACTAGGAACTTTTCACCTAAATCATCATATTAAAAATTCAAAAGGTTACATGTATAATATATCAATATATCACATTGTATACCTTACATATATACAATCTTTATTGTTAATCATATTTCAATAAAGCTGAAAAATTCAAAATAAAAAATAATAAAACTTCAGAAGATGCAGCATATCAGGTGACAAAGTTCAATAGGCATTCATGATTTTAAAAATTTTAAGAAATTGAGTACATAGATATTCTTTTTACTGTTTGATACCAACAGTCAGCTTCTTTTTATTTTTTTGTCAAATAGTCCTTTCAATTTTTTTAAAATTTTTAAAATATAAATTTCTTTATTTTAACTGGAGGATAATTACTTTACAATATTGTATTGGCTGAAACATGTATAATATCATATATGAAACGAATCGCCAGTCCGGGTTCAAAGCAGGATACAGGATGCTTGGGGCTGGTGCACTGGGATGACCCAGCTAGCTTCTTATAACCACTGAATCATTAAAACTCGCTTTTCAGAATAACATTTTGCCAGAACAGCGAAAGAACATTTGTGAAGCATTGAGTTAAATAGGTATCTTTACTACAGAAATACCTTTAATTAAACCCCGGTAGAAACATATTACTTATAAAAGATTACCTAAATGTCCACAAATTACGGTGTACTCACATAGGAAATCTTTGAAATCATTAGAAATTAGTGTAAAGAAGTGAATATAGAAATATAAAACTATTTTTGTTACAGAGTTGATTTTAAAAATACAGTGCTTAAAAACAATATATGTATGTATAAAACACTACTTTATAATAGAAACACATACATTCACTGGTGTGTATACACAGAAACAAAGCTACGGAAAGTATATAAAGAACAGGTTAGGGAAAGAAAAGATGGCAGAGGAGGAGGTAGACAGAGAGTATATCTCTTTTCATGAATGCATCAGGAATACAACTTCAGATGCAGGTCTTGCACAGCACCAGCTGAGAAGAGGCAGGAGTCCCTGACCACTAGAAAGGAATATACAGATCCAGGCAAATCTCAGTAATATGCAGGAAGGAAGGGGAAAAGAAGAGAAGAGTGAGTGAACTGGACCTGCACCCAGGGTGTAGAGGAGCTGAAAGCAGGGTCAAGATCCCCACTTTGAGGCGATAGATTGGAACCAAGGGGAAGGCTGTTGGAGAGTAGAGGAGCTGATCTGTGACAGTCTGAATGGAGTGAGAGTCACACAGATGATCTGTGCCGCAGCCCTACATACCCTGGTCAAGTATGCACATCCACTGGAACATGCAGCAGCCGGGCGCTGGAGCACAGGGACTGGAGAGCAATCCCAGGGTGAGGACTGCTCTTGACGGTGGGGAGATGGCAGGGAATACCTTTGGAGGAAAGCTGGGCAGCCAATGGGTGCAGGGTGCTACTGCTGAGTCACACGCAGGGTGGAGCCCTCACTGTAGCTCTGGTTGGTTTCCTGACCAGAGATTAGGCCTGAGCTTGTGGCATGGGAGCACTGAGTCTGGAACACTGGCCTGCCAGAGAACTCCTGACCCCAGGGACTATTAATTAGTGAGAACTCTCTCAAAGACCTCCACCTGTATCCAAGACCTGGCAGCACTCCATGTAGGATGCCTCACCTGAACAACAAGGAAGACAAGAACAGAAACCCGACTGTCAGCAGATAGGCTTCCCACAGACACCCCAAAACACCCCACCTCACATAGCGCTGCCCATCAGAGGGAAAGAAAAGCCTCTTCCACCAGAGCACAGGCACACGTGTCCATGAAGCCCCAAATGAGGCCTACTCAAACCATTGGAACATTGGGTACACGTGTCTCTTTCAGTTCTGGTTTCCTTGGTGTGTACGCCCAGAAGTGGGATTGCTGGGTCATAAGGCAGTTCTATTTCCAGTCTTTTAAGGAATCTCCACACTGTTCTCCATAGTGGCTGTACTAGTTTGCATTCCCACCAACAGTGTAAGAGGGTCCCCTTTTCTCCACACCCTCTCCAGCATTTATTGCTTGTAGACTTTTGGATCGCAGCCATTCTGACTGGCATGAAATGGTACCTCATTGTGGTTTTGATTTGCATTTCTCTGATAATGAGTGATGTTGATGTACGGCAAAATCAATACAATATTGTGAAGTAATTAGCCTCCAATTAAAATATATAAATTTAAATTAAAAAAAAATTAGAACAGCCTCACCCACTGAGGGCAGAGACCAAAACCAAGAGGAACTAAGACCTGATAGCTTAGGGAAAGGAGACCTAAAACAGAGTAAGATAGATAAAATGGAAAAGAAACACTGTGCAGATGAAGGAACAAGGTAAAAGCCCACAAAACCAAATAAATGAAGGGGAAAGAGGCAAACTACCTGAGAAAGAATTCAGAGTAATGATAGTAAAGATGATACAAACTCTCAAAAGTAGAATGGAGAAAATTATTTAACACATTTAACAAGGACCTAGAAGAAATAAAAGAGTGGACAAACAGTGACAAACAACACAATTGCTGAAATTAAAAATACTCTAAAAGAAATCAATAGCAGAGTAATGAAGGCAGAAGAATGGATAAGTGGGCTGGAAAATTTGCTGTTGTTCAATTGCTAAGTCATGTATGACTTTTTACAACTCCATGAACTAGAGAATGCCAGGCATCCCTGTCCTTCACTATCTCCCTGAGTATGCTCAAACTCATGTCCATTGAGTCAGTCATGCCATCAAACCATCTCATCCTGTCACCCACTTCTTTTCTTGCCCTTAGTCTTTCCCTGCATCAGGGTCTTTTCCAATGAGTCAGGTCTTTGCTACATGTGGGCAAAACATTGAAGCTTCAAAGTATTGGAGCTGGAGTATTCAAAGTATTGGAGCTGGAAGATAGAATATTTGAGATAACTGCTGAAGAGCAGAATATAGGAAAAAAAAGAATGAAAAGAATTGAGGATAGTCTCAAGAGCCTCTGGGGTAGTATTAAACAGACCAACATTTGAATTACAGTGTCCCAGAAGAGGAGATGGAGAAGGAAATGGCAACCCACTCCAGTATTCTTGCCTGGAGAATCCTGTGGACAGAGGAGCCTGGTGGGCTGCTGTCCATAGGGTCGCACAGAGTTGGACACGACTGAAGTGACTTAGCATGCATGCATGCATTGGAGAAGGAAATGGTAACCCACTCCAGTATTCTTGCCTGGAGAATTCCAGGGATAGAAGAGCCTGGTGGGATGCCATCTATGGGGTCTCACAGAATCGGACATGACTTAAGTGACTTAGCATCAGCAGAAGAGAAAATGAAAGGGTCTGAGAAAACTTGTGAACAGATTATAGACAAAAATGAAGTCCAAGAAGCACAGAGAGTCCCATAAAGGATAACCAAGGAGAAACATGCTGAGACACATATATTAATCAAACTAACAAAAAGTAAACACAAGGAAAAAATATTAAAAGCACCAAGGGAGAAGCAAAAAGTAATATATAAGGGAAACCCCAAAGATCAGTAAACAGCTGATCTTTCAACAGAAACTCTGCAAGCCAGAAGGGAACGGCAGGATATATTTAAAGTAGTGAAAGGGAAAAATCTGCAACCAAGATTACTCTCCTCAGCAAGGATCTCATAAAAAAACAAACAAACAAACAAACAAACAAAAAAAACAAAAAAACAGAATTAGTGACCTAAAAAAAAAAATGTTGATGTATGGCAAACCCAATACAATACTGTAAAGTAATTAGCCTCCAATTAAAATAAATTCAAATTAATAAAAATTAATGGAGGAATCAAAATCTTTACAGACAAACAAAAGCTAAGAGAATTTAGTATCATCAAACTAGCTTTACAACAAATGCTAAAGGGACTTCTATAGGAAGGATACACAAAAGAAGGAAAAGTTCTATAGAAACAAACTAAAAGAAATTAATAAAATGTCAATAGGAACATATATATCAATAACTACTTTAAAGGCAAATAGATTAAAGTAGAAAGCCAAAAGCACAGACTGGCTGAATGGGTGCAAAAACAAGACCTATACTAACTACAAGAGACTTTTCAGACATAGAGACACATACAGACTGAAAGCAAGAGGGTGGAAAAAAATAGTCCACACAAGTGGAAATCAAAAGAAAGCTGGAGTAGCAATTCTTGTATCAGGCAAAATAGACCTTAAAATAAAGCATGATATAAGAGATAAGGAAGGATACTATATAAAGATCAAGAGATCAATCAAACAAGACATAACAAATGTAAATGTTTTTGCACCAAACATAGGAGCAGCTTATTATATAAGGCAAACACAGATATAAAAGGGAGAGGTTACAACAGACAAAGCAGAAATACAAAGGATCAAAGGAGACCATCACAAGCAACTATATGCCAATGCAGTGGATAACCTGGAAGAAACGGACAGGTTCTTAGAGAAGATCAACTTGCCAAGACTGAACTAGGAAGAAAGAAATTTTGAACAAGCCAGTCACAAGCACTGAAATCAAAGCTTTGATCCAAAATCTCCCCCCAAAAAACAAAAGCCCAGGGCCAGATGGCTTCACAGGTGAATTCTATCAAATGTTTAGAGAAGAGCTAACACCTATCATTCTCAAACTCTTCCAAAACATTGTGGAGGAAGGAATACTTCTAAACTCATTCTATGAGGCCACCATCACCCTGATACAAAGCCAGACAAAGACATCCCCCCAAAGGAAAATTATAGGCCAATATCACTGATGAACATAGATTCAAAATTTTTCAACAAAATTCTAGCCAACAGAATCCAACATCACATCAAAAAGATCACACACCATGATCAAGTTGAGTTTATCCAAAGGATGCAAGAATTTTCAATATATGCAAATCAATCAGTGTGATACACCATATTAACAAATTGAAAGATAAACTTCATGTGGTAATCTGAGTAAATGCATAAAAAGCTTTTGATAAAATTCAACACCTATTTATGAGAAAACTCTTGAAAAAATTGGCATGAAAGGAACCTACCTCAACATAATAAATGCCGTATATGATAAACCCACAGCAAATATTATTCTCAATGGTACTGAAACCATTCCTTCAAGATCAGGAACTAGACAAAGGTGCCCACTCTCACCACTATTATTCAGTATAGTTGGAAGTCCTAGCCATTGCAATCAGAGATGAAAAAGAAATAAAAGGAATACAGATTGGAAAAGAAGTAAAACTCTCACTGTTTGCAGATGACATGATACTATACTAGTGCCACCTGGGAAGCCCAATAATATACATGAAAGTGAAGTCGCTCAGTCGTGTCCGACTCTTTGCGGCCCCATGGACTGTAGCCTACCAGGCTCCTCTGTCCATGGGATTTTCCAGGCAATAGTACTGGAGTGGATTGCCATTTCCTTCTCCAGGGGATCTTCCTGACCCAGGGATCAAACCCAGGTCTCCTGCATTGTGGACAGATGCTTTACCGCCTGAGCCACCAGGAAACCCTAAAGATACTATCAGGAAATTACTAGAGCTAATCAGTGAAATTACTAGAGCTAATCAGTGACTCTTGTTTGCAAAAAGTCGGACATGACTGAGTGAATGAACTGAACCAATGAATTTAGTAAAGTTGAGAATACAAAATCAATACACAGAAATCACTTGCATTCCTATACACTATAAAAGAAAATCCAGAGGAATTAAGATATCAATCCTATTCACCATAATAAAATATCTAGAAATAAACTCACCCAAGGGCTTCCCTGGTGGCTCAGAGGGTAAAGCGTCTGCCTGCAAAGCAGGAGACCTGGGTTCGATCCCTGGGTCAGGAAGATCCCCTGGAGAAGGAAATGGCAACCCACTCTAGTACTCTTGCCTGGAAAATCCCATGGACAGAGAAGCCTAGTAGACTACAGTCCATGGGATCGCAAAAAGTTAGACGCAACTGAGCGACTTCACAAGGAGACAAAAGAGCTGTATACAGAAAACTATACACACTGATGAAAGAAATCAAAGAAGACATAAACAAATGGAAAGTATATCATGTTCTTGGATCAGAAGAATGAATATTGTGAAAATGATTATACTACTCTTTCACAATTTGTACAGAAACACTAAAGACCCCAAACAGCCAAATAAATCTTGAGAAATAAAAATGGAGATGGAAGAATCAGGCTTCCTGATTTCAGGCTATACTACAAAACTATAGCAACCAAGACAGTATGGTACTGGCATAAAAATAGAAATATAGACCAACGGAGGGCTTCCCAGGTGGTGCTAGTGGTAAAGAACCCACTGCCAATGCAGGCAGATATAACAGATGCAGTTTTGATCCCTAGGCTGGAAAGATCCCCTGGAGGAGGGCATGGCAACCTGCTCCAGTATTCTTGCCTAGAGAATTCCATTGACAGAGGAACTGGCAGGTTAGGTCCATAGGATTGCAAAGAGTCAGATATGACTGAAGTGACTTAGCAAGGGTACAGACCAATGGAACAAGATAGAATGCCCAGAGTTAAATCCATGGGTACCTTATCTTTGTTAAAGGAGGCAAGAATATACAATGGAGAAAAGACAGTCTCTTCAATAGATGGTCCTAAGAAAACTGGTCAGCTATATATAAAAGAGTGAAATTAGAACACTCATAACACCTTACATGAAGACAAACTAAGCAGAACACTCTTTGACATAAATCACAGCAAGATTCTCTACAACTCATCTCCTAGAAAAATGGAAATAAAAACAAAAATAAATACAAGGGACCTAATTAAACTTAAAAGTTTTGTACAGCAAAGGAAACCATAAACAAAATGAAGACAGCCCTGAGCACTGGAGGAAATAATTGCAAATAAGAAACTGAAAAAGGATTAATGTTCAAAATATGTAAGCAACTCATGCAGCTCAATATCAAAAAACAACCCAAGCAAAAAATGGGCAGAAGACCTAAACAGACGTTTCTCCAAAGAAGACATACAGATGGCTAATAAACACATAAAAAATGCTCAACATTGCTTATTTTTAGGGAAATTCAAGACAAAACTACCATGAGGTATCACATCACATTGGTCAAAATGGCTATCATTAAAAAATCTGCAAACAAATGCTGGAGAGGATATGAAGAAGGAACCCTCTTGCACTGTTGGTGGGAATTCTGTAATTGGATACAGCCACTATGGAGAACAGCACAGAGATTCCTTAAAAATCTAAGAATAAAATTAGCATATGACCTAGAAATCTCACTACTTGGCATACCCCCTGAGAAAATCATAATTGAAAAAGACACATGGCCCCCAATGTTCACTGCAGCACTATTTACAATAGCCAGGGCATGGAAGCAACTAGATGTCCATCAACGGATGAACAGATAAAGAAGCTGTTGTACATATATGCAATGGAAAATTACTCAGCCATAAAAAGCAATGGATTTGCGTCAGTTCTGGTGAGGTAGATGAACCTACAACCTATTATATAGAGTGAAATACGTCAGAAAAAGAAAAACAAATATAATACTAACACACATATATGGACTTTAGAAAAATGGTACGGCTGAATATATTTGCAGAGCAGGAATAGAGATTCAGACAGAGAGAACAGACTTATGGACACAGCGGGGAAAGAAGAGGGTGGGACAAATTGAGAGAGTATTATTGAAATATATACAAATACATTACCATATGTAAAATAGATAGCTAACAGAAAGTTGCTGTATAATACAGGAAGCTCAACCTGGCTCTGTGACAACCTAGAAGGGTGGGATGGAGTGGGAAGTGGAAGGGAGGTTTGAGAGGAAGGGGACATATGTATACCTATGGCTGATTCATGGTGATGTATGGCAGAAACCAAACAACATTGTAAAGCAATGATCCTCCAATTAAAAACAAATAAATTTTAGGAATAGGTTAACACTTTATTTTTGGCTGGTGACATTGCAGATGATTTCTTAAAATGTTTTGTATGTCCACATTTTCTAATTTTTCTATAATGAATATACATTTCCTATATGAAAAAATATTTTAAATATTAAAGATATAGAAATATCGCCCAGCAAGAAATATATACCAGAAAGATCTTAAAATAGAAAATAAATAATATCAAATTTACCATGTAAAATGCAATTCTCTTCCACAAACTAAACTCTGTAATACACACTGGACTACTGTTTTAGGAGTTCAGATATATTTCTGATCAGTCATAATAGTAAAGTCAGTGACCAGAAATAATAAATTATTTAATAATAAAATACACTATTAGTTATGGTAAACATACCTTGAAAAGACTCAAAGGGTCATATCTAGAATGCTAATGCTGAAGAGGGAAAGATGTTGAAAATAATACTAAAAACTTGGGACACCAAAACACACTGTCTTCTCTTTAGAGATGTTGACACAAAAATCACTCTCACTAGAATCCAAAGGGATGACAGAACAAGAGAACTCCTAACTGATGTTGTATTAAGGCAAAATAACATCTAAATCAAAATATTGACATTGCATAGTTTTACTGAAAAGACATCGTAATCTTGATGGTTAATTTGCATATCCTCTCAAGTATAGTATGTTTCAAAGAGGCTACATTATTGAGCACTGAGCTTTTCATCTGTCTGTGAAAAGAAGAGGAAAGGCGGCACTCAGTGACATGAATGGAGAAATCCTCCGGGCTTGCCAGTACACTTGCACTGGCCCTGTCTCTCTCTCCATTAGCAATTGCAGAAGTAGACAGAGTAGTTATTTAGCAGGACTTGCGTTTGGCAAATCCTTGCTTTTTCTCGCACAACTTGAACAGATTTCCGCAACGTCTCCCTTCAACACTCCGGGTTGGAGTAAAACTTACTCTGGAGGCCAAAAAAAAAAAAAAAAAAGTAAACAGTTTTTCATTTCAGTTCCAAAAATGGAATTCTCTGTTCACAGTGTTTTGGAAGATAATCAGTTCTCCCATCTTGAAAAAGTGCAGGTGTGCTAGGAAGGTTGTATTTGGATCCTGCAAATAGCCTGACTGCCCTGCCCTGATCCCATTAACAGATTCCGTCCAGTAGTCAGCCTCCACTGACCCCCCAGAGAGAGTCAGAAAGGCAGCCACTCCCATCACTGTCTTGTGTTAGTCATCTCCCATGAGGAAAAGCCTTGCACTAGCTTGTCTGGTGGACACCGGGATCCCTTCCTTCAGGAGGGAAAATAACCTCTAGGTACTTTCTAAGGAATATGCATTGTTTAGAAAGCTGAGCCCCTCACTACAAGTAACTGTTTGTGTCAGATGCAGATTTAATAAATACTGTTTATGTTCCAGGTGATTTATATACTTTGTGCTAATCCTTAAAACAAGGTTAACACTTTAATTCTCACTTTATAGAAAAATCCTATGACTCAGAGCAGTTAAGGGACTTGTCCAAAATAACCCATAAAACGTGCATCAGAGTCACAGTTGGAACCCAGATCTGAGTTTCTGGGTTTATCTTCTTTAACCAGTATCCTTTCCCATTTTCACCAGCCTTACAAGGGCCCCCACAAGTTTCATGAGAAGTGTTATGAGTAAGACATGTGCAGTGCAGAACACAGGGTTTATTGACCTCTCTTCTGTGAGACTCTGATATGATCATCATGAAATATGAAAGCAGAGAACCAGATCTTACCTGGAGGTGGAGATCAGATGGCCATTTCCCCTCCGTGTGCCCAGCAAGAGGCTGGACCGCACTCAAGAACCTGAAAGAAGCAGGTGGATCCTACAGCAGCTTTGAACAATTTTGTCAGGTGGGGAGAGCCTCGCTGGACACGGAGCAGATCAGGGCAAAGTGAAGATACAGGGCATGGTCTCACCCCTGGCCAGTTTCTTCTCTTTTCTCCTTCCTCTTGGCCTCTTTTCTCTGGCAGTCTGCAGGGAACAGGCCACGCTGGCAAAGCCACTGACGTGCATCTCAGCTCCCAGGGCACAGAAAGAGCTGAAGCCTTTGAGCCATTTCTTTGCAATTTGCTGCAAGTTTAAGGCCGCACGTGATAAAGCTTTCTTTATGGGAGAGAGTGAAAAAAGAAAAGACTACTTGTGATCTTACTTGCTGATTCCCAGAAAACAGAACTCTGCAGGGGGCAGAGGGTAAGGGAACAGAAGCAGGAGGAGGGACGGAAGTTTGTAACAAAGATCTCTCCTTCTCCTTCCAGGAAGTTTTTAAGCCAGCCGCTCCTTGAGGACATCACTGGAATTTTTTTTCTTTAAAAGGTCCATGGTCGCAACCTCTGTATGGTCTCTTTCCCCATTGGGATTCTTTCTAGAATCTTCAGGGACCATGTATAAAGCCAGGATTAAGGCTCTGCAGAGTTGTTTCCAGAAAGAGTTAATTCTCAAAGAGACATGATCAATTGCTTAACACCCACAATTTTTATAAATCTTAAAACTAGGGAAGAGAAAGAAAAACATTGAATTTTTGGCATTCAGGAGTTCATTCTATGTAAATTCAAGAACTCTTTGCACTGAGAAATTTTATAATTCTAATAAATTCTTTTTTGAAGGGAACCATTTTAGAGGATTTTGAGCAGTATTATCTTGCATGTGCTTTAAACAATAAATGAATTTGTTACCAGAATTAACCAAGATCTGCCATTTTCTTAAATGGCAGTGACCCTGGTCTGGTCACCCACCAGGCTCCTCTGTCCTTGGAATTTTCCAGGCAAGAATACTGAAGTGGGGTTACTATTTCCTCCTCCAGGGGATCTTCCCAAACTCAGGGACTGGACCCGTGTCTCTTGCATCTCCTACATTGCAGGCAGATTCTTTACCCCTGCACTGCTTAGGAAGACCCTGGCCACTTTATTGAGTCTCAATTTCTTCCTTGGTGAGCAGAATTAAAAAAAAAAAAAAGATTCAGAGGGCATTTTTAAGGATTAAACTACTGTGTATTCAAATATACATTTCAAATAACAGAGTACTGAATGACAAAGTTATCATTATGTAATTTCAGTTCACATAATGGTCAGGATCATTAATTAATAGTCAGATGTTATTATAAGGCATTTTACTATAAAAGAAAAAAAGATACAAGGAAGATAAATAAATATTTTAATGAAGAAATGGTATATCCAGACTCTATAAGACCAAATAATTTGTTTTAGCAATCAGCCAGCACTTGCCATCAGAAATAGTGAGCAAACATCTAACAAGTTGTAGATGTTTCAGTGTGTCTGACAGGTGGCCATTGGTGCATTGAAGGGGAGACACTGTTTACCAGCCAAAAGGGCTACGTTTTCACAATTCTCCCTCAAGAATATAACTTGGTCTATTCCCAACTTGCTCAATTTCACTCTCTAATATGATTTCTGAACTCTTCAGTTCACACTTCACACAAAATGTTCCTATTTTGAATATACGTCATACTTATTTTACATGATATTCAGAGTTTCTCATACACAGCTTCGCATGGGAATATATTCTACTTCCATACTGTAGACCAAGGTTCAGCAAACTTCCTGTAGAATGTCACTAATAAATATTTTAGGTTTTGCAAGGCCAGCCTCGGTCACAGACACTCAACTAAGTCCATGTACTGTGTGGTCAACCATAAATGAGTTAACCATGAATGAATGAGTTTCCTGGGATTGTGCAACAAAGGACCACAAACTGGGTACTTAAAAGAGCAAGACTTCATTATCTCAGTTCTAGAGGTGACAAGTCCAAAACAAGGTGTGGGCAGAGCCATGCTCCCTCTGAAATCTGCAGAGGAGAATATTTTTTTTTTCTCTCTTTACCTTCTAGCACTTACTGCCAGTCATTGGCATTCTTTTGCTTACAGGTGCATCACTTTAATCTCTGCCTCCATTGCCACACAGTCATCTTCTCCTTGTGTGCCTTGTCTCTCTTCTCCTGTTCTTTAAAGGACACAAGTCACATTGGATTAGGGTCTACTCTCAGGACCTCATCTTAATTTGAATATATCTGCAAAGACTTCATTTCCAAATAAGGGCACATCCACTGATACAGGGGACTAGGATTTCAGTATATCTCTTGATGGAAACACAATTCAATCCATGTTACTTATAGTCTCATTTCCTTCCTTACCTGAGTTTCACACAATCATTTCATTTATTTATTTGTTTATTTATATTAAAGTACAGTTGATTCATAGTATTGTGTTTCAGGTATACAGCAAAGCGATTTGGTTACATATATACATATGTGTGCTAGGTCACCTCAGTCCTGTCTGACTCTGTGCAACCCCATGAACTGTAGCCTGGCAGCATCCCCTGTCCATGGGATTCTCCAGGCAAGAATACTGGAGTGCGTTGCCATGCCCTCCTCCAGGGGATCTTCCCGACCGCATTGGCAGGAGGGTTCTTTACCACTAGCACCACCTGGTAAGCCTAATGTAAGTAAATATATGTACCTATATTCTTTTTTCTGGGTTCTTTTCAATTAGAGTTTACTGTAAGATATTGAATATACTCCCCTGTGCTATACAGTAAATCCTTGCTGTTTTTCTGTTTCATATATGGTAGTATATATCTGTTAATCCCATACTGCCATTTAATGCCTCCTCTTCCCCCCAACCTTTCTCCTTTGGTAGCCATAAGTTGGCTTTCTATGTCTGTGAGACTTCCTGTTTTGTCAATAAGCTCACTTCTACTATTGTTTTAGATTATACAGTGATATTAATATCATATAATATTTGACATTGTCTTATTTAACTTAGCATGATAATCTCTAGGCCCATCCATGTTGCTGCAAATGACATTATTTTGTTCTGTTTTATGGCTGAGTAGTATTTCAGTGTATATGCCCACATCTTTATCCAGTCATCTGTTAATGAACATTTAGGTTGTTTCCATGTTTTGGCTATTGTGACCAGATCTGCTATGAACTTAGGGCTGCACATATCTCTTTGCATTAGAGATTTTTCTGGATATATGCCCAGGAGTGGGATTGCTGGATTATGTGGGTAACTTTATTCTTAGTATTTTTTAGGAAACATTATATTGTACTCCAAAATAACAGCACAAATTTGCTTTCCCATCAACAGGGTAGTAAGGTTCCCTTTTCTCCATACCCTCTCCAGCATTTGTTTTTCATCTTCCATTTTTCTCATTAGTGTCTTCTAGTTTTGGAAATACAGATCTTTTGCCTCCTAAGGTAGGATTATGCCTAGGTATATTGATTCTTTTCAATTTGATGATAAATGGGATTGTTTCTTTAATTTCTCTTTCTGATCTTTTACTGTTAGTCTTCTCAGTGGTAAAGAATCTGCCTACAATGCAGGAGACCCAGGTTTGATCCCTGGGTCAGGAAAATCTCCTGGAGAAGGGAATGGCAACCCACTCCAATATTCTTGCATAGAGAATCCCATGGACAGAGGAGCCTGGCGGGCTACAGTCCATGGGGTCTCAAAAGAGTCAGCAACAACTGAGTGACTGACACACAAACACATAGGAATACAAAAGATTTCTGAGTATTGATTTTGTATCCTGCAAATTTACAAAATTCATTGATGAGCTCTAGCAGTTCTGAAGATTTCTGGAATCTTTTGGATTTTCTACGTAGAGTACCTTGTCATCTGCAAAGAGTGACTGTTTTACTTGTTCCTCTCCAGTTTCAATTCTTTCATATCTTTTCCTTCTTCATTGCTTTGGCCTTTGCTGTTGTTTAGTCGCTCAGTTGTGTCTGACTCTTTGCGACCCCCTGGACTGCAGCATGCCAGGCTTCTTTGTCCATCACCAACTCCGAGAGCTTGCTCAAACTCATGTTCATCAAGTCGGTGATGCCATTCAACCATGTCATCCTTTGTCGTCCCCTTCTCCTCCTGCCTTCAGTCTTTCCCAGCATCAGGGTCTTTTCCAATGAGTCAGTTCTTCGCATCAGGTGGTCAAAGTATTGGAGTTTCAGCTTCAGCATCAGTCCTTCCAATGAATATTCAAGACTGACTTCCTTTAGGATGGACTGGTTTGATCTCCTTGCAGTCCAAGGGACTCTCAAGAGTCTTTTCTCCATCACCACAGTTCAAAAGTATAAATTCTTAGGTGCTCAGCTTTCTTTATGGTCCAACTCTCACATCCATACGTGACTACTGGAAAAACCATTGCTTTGACTAGATGGACCTTGTCAGCAAAGTGATGTCTCTGCTTTTTAATACACTGTATAGGTTTGTCATAGCTTTTGTTCCAAGAGCAAGTGTCTTTTAATCCCATGGCTTTAGTTGCCATCTGCAGTGATTTTGGAGCCCCAGAAAATAAAGCCTGTTACTGTTTGCATTGTTTCCCCATCTATTTGCCATAAAGTGATGGGACTGGATCTCATGATCTTAGTTTTTGAATGGTTTGACAATTCTGAATATTTATGTTTCATATAAATATTTGGATTATTTGTATTATTAGTTCTATAAGAAATGTTATGGATAATTTAATAGAGGTTACATTATGTCTGTAGATTTCTTTGGGCAGTATTGCCATTTTAACAATATCAATTCTTTCAATCGAAGAATATGGGATTTCTTTCCATTTTTTTTGAATTCTCTTTGATTTCCTTTTTAAATGTTTTATTGCTCTCAGTACACAATCATTTCATTTCTGACCTCCTTGGTCAGATTTATTCCTAGGTTGTTTTCCTATTTGGGAGGTGTGGTTTTAAAAGTCCTTTTTTTACACTCTTTTTCTGATATTTCATTATGAGTATTAAAAAAATGCAAGTGATTTCTGTATGTGTTAATATTTTATCCTGCTACTATGCTGAATTCATTTATTAGATCTAGTAATTTTTGTGTGGATTCCTTAGGTTTCTCTCTATATAGTATTATGTCACCTACATATAACGACAATTTTACCTCTGCCCTTCCAATTTGGATACCTTTCATTTCCTTTTCTTGTCTGATGGCTAGGACTTAGCTGTGGCTAGAATAAGTCTATGTTGAATAGAAGTGGCAAGAGAGGGGTTTTTGTCTTGTTCCAGATTTTAGCAGGAAGGCTTTCAGCTCTTCGCCACTGAGGATTATGGCTGAATGCTGAGATATGTTTCCTTTATACTCACTTTCATAAGAGTTTTTATCGTGAATGGATGTAGAATTTTGTCAAATGCTTTTCTGCATCTATTGAGATGATCATGTGGATTTTGACATTTCTTTTTTAATGTGGTATATTATCTTGATTTGAACATGTTGAACCATTTTTAGACACTGATATGAATCCAGCTTGGTTGTGATTCAAAATATTTTTTTATGTGTTGTAGGTTCAACTTGCTAATATTTTGTTGAATTTTTGCATCTATGTTCATCAAAGATATTGGCTTGTAATTTTCTTTTTTGGTGGTGTCTTTGTCCGGTTTTGATATTAGGGTGATGGTGGCTCCGTAGAATGTCTTTTGGAGTGTTTCCTCCTCATCAGTCTTTTGGAAGAATTTGAGAAGGGTCAGTGTAGATTATTTTTCATGTTTTGTAGAATTTGCCTGGGAAGACATCTGGTCTTGGACTTTTATTTGTAGGCAGATTTTTATTTTTAGTACAGGTTTTATTTCACTTATAATGATCAATTTGTTCAAATTATTTGTTTCTTCTTGATTCAGTTTTGGTGAACTGTATGTTTTTGGAAACTTGTCCATTTCTTCTAGGTTGTCTAATTAGTTGTCATATAATTGTTCATAATATTCTCTCTCTCTCTCTATTTTTTTTCTATTTCTGCAGTATCAGTTGTGGTTTCTTATTTTGTTTACTTGGGTCCTCTTTTCTTTGTGAGCCTGGTCAGAGGTTTATCATTTTCTTTTCCCTTTCAAAGTACCAGGTCTTAGTTTTATTGATTTTTTTCTAATGTCTTTTAATCTCAATTTTATTTCCTTCCTGACCTTTATTTATTATTTCCTTCCTTCTGCTGACCTAAGGTATTGTTTATTCCTCTTTTTTCAATTTTAGGTAGTCGGTTAGGTTGCTTATTTGAGATTTTTCTTGCTAATTAAGGAAGGCATGTATTGCTATGAACTTCCCTCTGCTGCTGCTGCTGCTGCTAAGTCGCTTCAGTCGTGTCCGACTCTGTGTGACCCCACAGACGGCAGCCCACCAGCCTCCCCCATCCCTGGGATTCTCCAGGCAAGAACACAGGAGTGGGTTGCCATTTCCTTCTCCAATGCAGGAAAGTGAAAAGTCAAAGTGAAGTCGCTCAGTCAGTCGTGTCCGACTCTTTGCGACCCCATGGACTCCAGCCCACCAGGCTCCTCCGTCCATGGGATTTTCCAGGGAACTGCTTTTGCTGTATCCCATAGATTTTGTATGGTTGTATTTTTTGTGTGTTTTCCTCTCAAGGTATGTTTAAATTTCCTCTTTGATTTCTTTGTTGATCCATTGGTTATTTATAGTAGCATGTTGTTTGGTCATCATGTAAGTGCGTTTTTCTTATTTCTTTCCGTGTGGTTGTTTTCTAGTTTTATGCCATTGTGGTCAGAGAGATGCTTGAAATAATTTTTATATTCTTAAATTTGTTTAGTTTTGTGCTCTAGTATGTGGTCAATCCTAAAGAATGTTCCATGTGCACTTGAAAAGAATGTGGGGTTTTTTGGTTTTTGGTTTTGTTTGTTTTTTGCTGTTGTTGTTTCTGTTTTCGTTTTTGCATATAATGCCCCCCAAATATCCGTTAAGTTAAACTGTTCTATTGTATCATTCAGGATCTCTATTGTCTTATTGATTTCTGTCTAGAAGGTATGTCCATTGATTGAGGTGGCATGTTAAATTCTCCTAATATTATTGTATTCCCATCAATTTCTCCTTTTACATCTGTTAGCATTTGTTTTATGTATTGTGTGTTCCTATATTAGGTGTGTATATATTGAGGATTATAAAATACTCTTCTCATATTTATCTTTTACCAGTATATAATATCCTTCTTTATTTTTCTTTATGGCCTTTGTTTTTAAGTCTTTTTTGTCTGATATGAGTATTGAAACTCCCACTGTCTTGTCAGTTCCATTTCTATGAAATATTAAATATCTTTTTCTATCCTCACTTTCAATCTATGTGTGTCCTTTACCCTAAGGTATATCTCTTGTAGACAGCATATGTAGGCTCTTGCTTTTTTTTAATCCAGTCTGGCACTCTGCAACTTTTGATTGGAGCATTTGGCCCATTGATATTTAAGGTAATCATTGATAGATACGTATTTATTGCCATTTTAAAGCTTGTTTTTTAGTTGATGATGCATTTTTTCTTTGTTCCTTTCTCTCTCTCTCTGTTTTTTTTTTTTTTTTTAGGTTTGCTGATTTCCTTTTATGCTTATGTTCTCTTTCTGGCTTTTGTTAATCTATTGTCCTTTTTTGATTTGTGATTGTACTGTTTTTCGATGTGTTAACCCCTTCCTATATATACTTGGTTTAGACTGCATAAATACATTCTAAAACAAACAAACAAATAAATTACATTGTCTACTGTTCTTCCCCACATTTTATGATTTTTCTCTCCTTTTTTACATCTTCTTGTTTATCCTTTTGCTGTTCCTTGTGTTTATCATCTGCTTTCACAAATAGGTTTTATAATTTTCTTTTTGATTTGTAAACTGGCTAACTTAAGTCATTTACTTTCCAATTATGATTTCCTCCTTCCTATAACTTCTTGCTCATTTTCTATTTAGAGAAGACCTTTCAGTATTTCTTTTAGGGTAGGTTTAGTATTTCTCTGCTCTTTTAGTTTTTGCTTATCTTAGAAATCCTTTATTTTTCCTCCTATTATAAATGATAATTGTGCTGGATAGAATATTTTAGGTTAACATTTCTCCCTTTCAGGACTTTGAATATATTTTGCCACTCTCTTCTGGCCTGCAGCATTTCTGTAGAGAAATCAACTGAGAGTCTTATGAGTCAGTTCAGTCACTCAGTCATGTCCGACTCTTTGCGACCCCATGGACTGCAGCACGCCAGACTTCCCTGTCCATCGCCAACTCTCGAAGCTTGCTCAGACTCATGTCCATTGAGTCGGTGATGCCATCCAACTATCTCATCTTCTGTTGTCCCCTTCTCTTCCTGCCTTTCCCATCATCAGGGTCTTTTCCAATGAATCAGTTCTTCACATCAGTTGGCCAAAGTATTGGAGTTTCAGCTTCAGCATCGGTTTTTCCAATGAATATTCAGGACTGATTTCCTTTAGGATTGATTGGCTTGATCTCCTTGCAGTCCAAGGGACTCTCAAGAGTCTTCTCCAACACCACATCTCAAAAGCATCAATTCTTTGGTACTTAGCTTTCTTTATGGCCCAACTCTCACATCCATACATGACTACTGGAAAAACTATAGCTTTGACTAGGCAGACCTTTATCAGTAAAGTAATATCTCTGCTTTCTAGTATGCTGTCTAGGTTCGTCATAGCTTTGCTTCCAAGGAGTAAGTGTCTTTTAATCTCATGGCTGCAGTCACCATCTGCAGTGACTTTGGAGCCCAAGAAAACAGTCTCTCACTGTTTCCATTGATCCGACATCTATAAATGGCCTCTCCCATTCAGGAGTTGTTTCACTTGGTGTCTGGTAAAAATAGTTAGTTTGTCCCTGAGAAAGTTTTAAAGCATCTATCATGACTGCAACAGATGCAAGATTTCAAAGGCAGGGAAAGATCTCTTCCCAATAAGGGAGTAGGACACTCAGGGACCACCAGAAACTTCTGGGAAGATATTTGTTCATTCCAGCAACAAAGAAGTCCTCAGGTGAATTTTTTTGTAATTGTTTTACCTGTAGCACCCCAAATCGTACAGATTTGGGAGGAGAAGACTCCAGAATAGAAGGTCAGGACAGAGTAGGTAGCCCCTGTGTTGACCAAGAAATTCTTGGACCTACCTGCCACATCCAGTTGCACCCTTGGCTCCAGCCCCATAATGGTTATCTGTGACAGGTGGGATGGCTGCTTCAGTCCTGTTGAACCATTTTGAGGGAAGGCTTGGCACTTGACCTTGAGCCTGTTGGGTCCCCAGGGCAGAGTGCCGCCCAATGTCCAAATTGATGGCACTTGCAGCAAGCTGTTTTAGGAGATTTACCCTGGTTTGGACACTCTTTGACCCAATGTCCTGCCTGTCTACAGATTAGGCATTTTCCTTGTGCCTTGTCCTTCAGGCACTTGGGATTTGCCATAGGTCTTCCCTGGAGGGTGGCCAGCATCTGGGCATGCCTTGTCTCTTTCCTTTTCTCCTTTTCCTGGGCCTTGGCCTCCCTCTCCTGTTCTCTATTATAAAAATGTATTGGTGGCTGTCTGGACCGTCTCATCTAAAGAGGCAGCAGGGTCCTGCTACTGTAGCTGTTGTAACTTTATCCTGATGTCTGATGCACACTGGGACAGGAATTTGTCCTTTAAAATCACCTGTCCCTCATAAGAGTCTAAATCCAGATTGGTAAACTTTTGAAGGGCCTCTTTTAGATGTTCCAGAAAGGCAATGGGGTCTCATTGAGTTATTGCTGAGACTGTGCACAGTCCCACAACTAATAAGCTTCCTTGTATTTCCATGGTGAACTTCCTTAGGGGTGAATCTTTCTGAAGCTTATCCTACCCACTATTGTTGCAACCTGAGAGCAGGGTGTCCCCGGGTCAGGGTGCAGATCCCCAGGCAGGCTGGGGGGTGACAGCCTCCTGGAGATCGAATCCCCAGACTGGTCGAGGCATGTCAGCCTCCTGAGAATGGGGTCCCTGGGCAGGTCAAGGCGTGTCGACCTCCTGGAACCTCTGGACTGGTGGATCTTCTTTTTCTTGACTTGTTTTATGAGTATTCCTTTGTAATTAATTCTTTGTTTTTATCTTATTGCCTTTAGAATTCTCTATTTAACTTTTACCATTTTTATTATCTGTCTTGGTGTAGATCTGTTTGAGTTCATCTTGTTGGGATTCTTCGTGCTTCCTGTACCTGGATATCTATTTCCTTCTTTGGGTTTGAGAAGTTTGCAGCAAAAGTTTCTTCAAATACATTTTTTTAATCCCCTTTTCTCTTTATTGTCCTTCTGGAATCCCTACTATGCTTTCATTGGCACACTTTATATTGTTTCATAGTGAAAGTGAAGTCACTCAGTCCTGTTCAACTGTTTGTGACCCCATGGACTGTAGCCTACCAGGTTCCTCTGTCCATGGAATTTTCAGGCAAGAGTACTGAAGGGGGTTGTCATTTCCTTCTCCAGAGGATCTTCCTGACCCAGGGATCTGAGCCACCAGGAAAGCATATTGTTCCCTAGATCTCTTTAGTTACTTTCATCTCATTTGGTTTTCTGTCTGCTGTTATGATTGGGTAATTTCCATTATTCTATCTTCCAGATCACTTCTTTTTTCTTCTCCATTATTCATTCTGATATTCATTGCCCTTAGTTCATCTTTTGTATCAGCAAATGAATTTTTAAGTCTTTCTTGCCTCTTCCTTTTTATAGTAATCTGCATCTCTGTTGACAGGCTTTCTTAATTCCTTCAATATTTTCATTGTGTCCTTTTAGAACTTGGTATCTATTACACTGAAAGGGTCTGTTTCATTGTGCCTTCAGGAGTGTTCTCTTGGTCTTTTAACTAGGAGTAATTCCTCTGCTTCACCATTTTGATTATATTTCTCTTAGCATTATGCATTTATTAGAATGACTCAAACCCAGAACGCTGAAAACACCAAATGCTGAAAAGGATGTGGAGGAACAGGTACTTAATTCATTGCTGGTAGGAATGCAAAATGGTACAGCCACTTTGGAAGAGAGTTTGGTGATGCCTTATAAAACTAAATTTACCTGTCCCATATGAACCAGCAATCATACCTCTTGGTATTTACCCAAAAGAGTTGACAAAAATTTTGTCCACTCAAAACCTGAACATAGATATTTGTTGTTGTTTAGTTGCTAAGTTGTGTCTGGCACTTTTGTGGCCCCATGGACTGTAGCCTGCCAGGCTCCACTGTCGATGGGATTTCCCATGCAAGAATACTAGAGTGGGTTGCCACTTCCTTCTCCAGGAGATGTTCCCCACTTAGGGACTAAACCTGCATCTCCTGCATTAGCAGGCAGATTCTTTTCCACTGAGCCACCAGGGAAGCCCACACACATATTTATAGTAGCTTTAACTGGTAAAGAATCCACCTGCAATGCAGGAGACCCTGGTTCAATTCCTGGGATGGGAAGATCTGCTGGAGAAGGGATAGGCTACCCACTCCAATAGTCTTGGGCTTCCTTGGTGGTCTGCAGTGTGGGAGATCTGGGTTTGATCCCTGAGTTCAGAAGATCCCTTGGAGAAGGGAAAAGCTACCCACTCCAGTATTCTGGCCTGGAGAAATCCATGGACAGAGGAGCCCGGTAGGCTAGAGTCCATGGGATCGCAAAGAGTTGGACACAACCGAGCAACTTCAATGTCAATGTCAAATTCCAGACTTTTAATCCATTCTTCCCCCAGCCCCCATTCCCTCTGCAACTGTGAGTTTCTTCCCTATGTCTGTGAGTCTGTTTCTGTTTTATAAGTTCATTTGTGTCATTTAAAAAATATTCCACATATAAGCAATATCATATATTTATCTTTCTCTCCCTACCTTTCTTCACTTAGCATGATATTCTCTGGTCCAGCCAGTTTGCTGCAAATGGCATTATTTCATTCTTTTTTATGACTGAGTAGTATTCCACTGTATATGTGCACCATATCTTCTTTTATTCATTCACCTGTCAATGGACATTGAGTTTTTCTATGTCTTGACTATTGTAATTAGTGTTGCTGTGAACATATGGATGCAGGTATCTTTTTGAATTAGAGTTTTGTCTGAGTATATATCCAGGAGAAGGATTGCTGGATGACATGATAGTTCTACTTTTAGTTTTCTGAAGAACATCCATATTGATTTTCATAGTGTCTGCATCAACTTTTATTCCCACCAACAGTGTGGGAGGGTTCCCTTTTTTTCAATATCCTCTCCAGCATTTATTTGTAGATTTTTTAATCATGGCCATTTTGACAGATGTGAGAAGGTATCTCATCATAGTTTTGATTTGCATTGTTCAGACCATCTGACCTGCCCCTTGAGAAACCTGTATGCAGGTCAGGAAGCAACAGTTAGAACTGGACATGGAACAACAGACTGGTTCCAAATAGGAAAAGGAGTACATCAAGGCTGTATATTGTCACCTTGCTTATTTAACTTATATGCAGAGTACATCATGAGAAATGCTGGGCTGAAAGAAGCACAAGCTGGGATCAAGATTGCTGGGAGAAATATCAATAACCTCAGATATGCAGATGACACCACCCTTATGGCAGAAAGTAAAGAGGAACTAAAAAGCCTCTTGATGAAAGTGAAAGAGGAGAGGGAAAAAGTTGGCTTAAAGCTCAACATTCAGAAAACTAATATCAGGGTGCCCATCACTTCATGGGAAATAGATGGGGAAACAGTGGAAACAGTGTCAGACTTTATTTTTGGGGGGCTCCAAAATCACTGCAGATGGTGACTGCAGCCATGAAACTAAAAGACACTCCTTGGAAGGAAAGTTATGACCAACCTAGATAGCATATTCAAAAGCAGAGACATTACTTTGCCAACAAAGGTTCGTCTAGTCAAGGCTATGGTTTTTCCAGTAGTCATGTATGGATGTGAGAGTTGGACTATGAAGAAAGCTGAGCACTGAAGAATTGATGCTTTTGAACTGTGGTATTGGAAAAGACTCTTGAGAGTCCCCTGGACTACAAGGAGATCCAACCAGTCCATTCTGAAGGAGATCAGCCCTGGGATTTCTTTGGAAGGCATGATGCTAAAGCTGAAACTTCAGTACTTTGGCCACCCATGCGAAGAGTTGACTCATTGGAAAAGACTTTGATGCTGGGAGGGATTGGAGGCAGGAGGAAAAGGGGATGACAGAGGATGAGATGGCTTGATGGCATCACTGACTCGGTGGACATGAGTCTGAGTGAACTCCGGGAGTTGGTGACGGACAGGGAGGCCTGGCGTGCTGCAATTTATGGGGTCGCAAAGAGTCAGACACGACTGAGCAACTGAACTGAACTGAATAATTATTGATGTTGAGCATTTTTTCATGGGCCTGTAAACTATCTGTCCATCTTCTTTAAAGAAATGTCTATTTAGGTGTTTTGGGCATATTTATATTGTTTTTTTAATTAAGCCACGTGTTCAGTTCAGTTTAGTCACTCACTTATGTCTGACTATTTGTGACCCCATAGACTGCAGCACACCAGGCTTCCCTCTTCCTCACCATCTCCCAGAGCTTGCTCAAACTCATGTCCATTTAGTCAGCAATGCCATTCAACCATCTCATCCAGTTACCCCTTTTTCCTCCTGCCTTCAATCTTTGCCAACATCAGGGTCTTTTCCAAAGAGTCAGTTCTTCACATCAGGTGGCCAAAGTGTTGGAGTTTCAGCCTGAGCATCAGTCCTTCCAATGAATATTTGGGACTGATTTCCTTTAGGATTGACTGGTTTAATCTCCTTGCAGTCCAAGGGACTCTCAAGAGTTTTCCCCAACACCACAGTTCAAAAGCATCAATTTTTTGGTGCTCAGTTTTTTTTATGGTCCAACTCTCACATGAGCTGCGTGAACTGTTTGTAAATTTTGGAAACCAATCCCTTGTCAGTAGCATTTTTTTTTGTAAATATTTTCACCCATTCTGTGGGTTGTCTTTTCATTTTGTTTACGATTTCTTTTGCTGTGCAAAAACTTTTGCATTTAATTCAGTACCATTTAAAAAAATTTTGCTTCTATTGCGTTATGAAACTGACATAAGAAAAAATTGGTATGATTTGTGTCAAAAAGTGTTTTGCCTATGTTCTTATCATCCATGAGTTTCATGGAAGTTTTATGCCTTATATTTAACCATTTTGAAATTTTTTGCATGTATGGTGTGAGGATGTGTTCTAACTTCATTGATGTGCAAGCAGCAGTCCAACGTTTTCAGCACCACATCCTGGAGAGCCTATCTTTTCTCCATTTTATATTCTTGCCTCCTTGGTTGAAAACTAGTTGACCGTAGATGTGTAAATTTAATTCTGGACTGTCTATTCTATTCCATCGATCCATACATCTGTTTTTGTGTCATTACCTCACTGGTTTAATTACTTTAACTTTGTAGTGTTGTCTGAAGTTTGGCAAGGTTGTGCTTCTTGCCTTATTCTCTTTTCTTAAAATTGCTTTGGCAATTCTGGGTCTTTTATGGTTCCATATAAATTTCAGATTATTTGTACTGGTACTGTGAAAGCTTTGATGTGGATTACATTAAATCTGTAGATTTCTTTGGGTAGAATGGCCATTTTAATGATAGTAAAACAACAACAACAACAATTCTTCAATCCAAAAGCATAGGATATCTTTCCAGTTCTTTGAATCATCGTCAGTTTCCTTTATTAGTGTTTTATAGTTCTCAGACTGTAAGTATTTCATCTCCTTGGTCAAGTTTATTCCTAAGTTATTTTGTTTTATGTGATCTTAAGAGAAATTTTTTAATACTCCCTTTCTGTATTTCTTTTTTAGTGTAAATAAATGCAACCAATTTCTCTGTTAATCTTGTATCCTGCTACCTTGCTGAATTAATTCATTTATCAGTTCTCATAGTTTTTGTGTAGAGTCTTTAGAGTTTTCTATATATGGTATCATGTCATCTGCATATAATGACAATTTTACCTCTGCCCTTCCAGTTTAGATATTTTATTTCTTTTTCTCATATGATTGCTATGACTAGAAATACCAATATTAAGTTAAATAGAAGTGGTGAGAGTAGGCATCTTTATCTTGTTCCTGATTTTAGCAGGAAGACTTTCAGCCTTTCATTGTTCAGTGTTATGTTGGTTGTGGGTTTGTCATAAGGAGGTTTTATTGAGATATGTTTCCTTTATACCCATTTTTGAAAGAGTTGTTATTATGACTGGGAGGTTCAATTTTATCAGATGATTTTCTGCATCTATTGAAATGATCCTGTGTTTTTTGTCTTTATTTGATATGGTGTATCACATTGATTTATTTCCATATGTTGAATTATTCTTGTGACCCTGGGATGAATCCAACTTTGTCATCATATATGCTCTTTTTCATGTGTTGTTGGAGTTGGTTTGCTGATATTTGTTGAGAATATTTGCACCTATATTCATCAAAGATGTTGATTGATCTGTAATTTTCTTTTCTTTTTTTTTTTTTTTTTTTGTCACAGATGGTGACTGCAGCCATGAAATTAAAAGATACTTACTCCTTGGAAGAAAAGTTATGACCAACCTAGATAGCATATTCAGAAGCAGAGACATTACTTTGCCAACAAAGGTCCATCTAGTCAAGGCTATGGTTTTCCAGTAGTCATGCATGGATGTGAGAGTTGGACTGTGAAGAAAGCTGAGTGCCGAAGAATTGATGCTTTTAAACTGTGGCGTTGGAGAAGACTCTTGAGAGTCCCTTGGACTGCAAGGAGATCCAACCAGTCCATTCTGAAGGAGATCAGCCCTGGGTGTTCTTTGGAGGGAATGATGCCAAAGCTGAAACTCCAGTAGTTTGGCCACCCATGCGAAGAGTTGACTCATTGGAAAAGACTCTGATGCTGGGAGGGATTGGGGGCAGGAGAAGGGGACGACAGAGGATGAGATGGCTGGATGGCATCACTGACTCGATGGATGTGAGTCTGAGTGAACTCTGGGAGTTGGTGGTGGACAGGGAGGCCTGGCGTGCTGTGATTCATGGAGTCGCAAAGAGTTGGACACGACTGAGGGACTGAACTGAACTGAACTGAACTGATGTTTATCTAGTTTTGGTATCAGAGTGATGGCAGCTTCATAGAATGTCTCTGGAGCACTCATTCCTCTTCAATCTTTTGGAAGAGCTTGAGAAGGGTTAGTATAGTTTCTTCTCTGTATGTTTGGTGGAATTCACTTGTGAAGCCAAAAGCCCTGGACTTTAGTTTGTGGGGAGTTTTTAAAGTCCAGATTCCAATTTACTTCTAGTAATCAGTCTGTTCAAATTGTCTTTTTCTTCTTGATTCAGTTTTGGTGGGCTGTATGTTTTTGGAAGGGGCTTCCCTGGTAGCTCAGCTGGTAAAGAATCCACCAGCAATGCAGGAGACCCCAGGTTGATTCCTGGGTCAGGAAGTTCTCCTGGAGAAGGGATAGGTTACTGTATTCTTGGACTTCCCTGGTGGCTCAGATGGTAAAGAATCTGCCTGCAATGTGGGAGACCTGGTTTGATCCCTGGGTTAGGAAGATCCCCTAGAGGAGGGCATGGCAACCCACTGCAGTATTCCTACCTTTTGAATCCCCATGGGCAGAGGAGCTTGGTGGACTATAGTCCATGGGGTTGCAAAGAGTTGGACACAACTGAGTGCCTAAGGATAGCAGAGCACATGTTTCTAGAAACTTCTCCATTTTTTCTAAGTTCTTGAATTTTTTAGCATGTAATTATTCATGGTATCCTCTTCCAGTTTTTTTTTTATATCTCTGTGATATCAGTTATTATCTCTCCTTTTTCATTTCTTATTTTGTTTATTTGGGTCTTCTCAGTAGTTTGTCAATTTTGTTTACCGTTTTCAAAGAACCAGCTCTGATTTTATTGATTTTTTTCAAAAATCTCTATTTCCTATCTGGTCTTTACTATTTTTTCCTTCTACTGAATTTTGATCTTGTTTGTTCTTTTTTTCTTAATTCTTTTAGGTAGTAGGTTAGGTTTTTCTTATTTTGAGATTTTTGTTTTTTGAGTCAGGCCTGTGTCCCTATAGATTTTGTATGGTTGCATTTTTATTACATTTGTCTCAGGTATCTTTTGCTTTCCTCTTTGATTTCATTGTTGGTCCACTGGTTTGTTAGTAGCATATGTTTAGTCTCCATGTAATCTTGTTTTGCTAATTTATTTTTCTGTAGTTGACTTCTAATTTCATGCTGCTGTAGTCAGAAAAGATGCTTGAAATAATTTCTATACTCTTATATTTGCTGGGCTCTATTTGTGCCACAGTGTGTGTTCAGTTCTAGAAAATGTTCCATGTGCACTTGAAAAGAATGTGTATTATGGGGTTTTTTTGGATGTAATGTCCTGAAAATATCAATTAAGTCCACCTGTTTTATTGTATCGTTTAGGATCTCTGTTACCTTGTTGATTTTCTTTCTAGAAGATCTGTCCATTGATGTGAGTAGGGTATTAAAGCTTACTATTATTATTGTATTCTTGTCAGTTTTTCCTTATGCCTGTTGTTTTATGTATTTGGGTGCTCTTATATTGGGTACATATAGGTTGATGAGTGTAATTTTCTCTTCTTGTATTCATCCTTTTATCATTATGTAGTGATCTTCTGCATCTTTCTTTGTTTGTTTTTTTTAAGTCATTTTGTTTTAAAGTCTACTTTGTCTGATATGCGTATTGCAAGCCCCCTTTTTTTTTTGTCATTTCCATTTGCATGAAATATCTTTTTCTACACGTTCCCTTTCAATCTGTGTGTCCTTTGCCCTAAAGTGGGTCTATACACTATACAGCATGTTGAAAACTCTTGTTTTTTATCCAGTCACAGTGATTCAAGCATTTAATCCATTGACATTTAAGGTAATCAATGGTTGTTGTTGGTGTTCAATCACTAGTGTCCAATTCTTTGCAACCCATGGACTGCAGCACCCCAGGCTTCCCTGTCCTTCACTAACTCCAGGAGTTTGCTCAAATTCATGCCCTTTGAATGGGTGATGCTGTCAAACCATCTCAACCTCTGCCACCCTCTTCTCCTTTTTACCTTCAATTTTTCCCAGCATAAGGGTCTTTTCCAATGAGTCAGCTCTCCACATCAGTTGGCCAAAGTATTAGAGCTTCAGCTTCAGCATCAGTCCTTCCAGTGACTATTCAGAGTTGATTTCCTTTAGTATTGACTGGCTTGATCTCTGTGCAGTCCAAGGAACTCTCACAATTCTTCTCCAGCACCACAATTCAAAGGTATTAGTTCTATGGCACTCAGCCATCGTTATGGTCCAACTCTCACATCCATACATGATTACTGGAAAAAAACATAGCTTTGACTATATGGTCCTTTGCCAGCACAGTGATCTCTTTGCTTTTTAATATACTTTCTAGGTTTGTCATAGCTTTCCTTCCAAGGAGCAAGCATCATTTATTTTCTTTCTTTTTTTTTTTTTTTTTTTTTTTACAATTTCACTTTATTTATTTTTTTTTTACAGTTTTTTTAAAAATTTTTTAAATTTTAAAATCTTTAATTCTTACATGTGTTCCCAAACATGAACCCCCCCTCCCACCTCCCTCCCCACAACATCTCTCTGGGTCATCCCCATGCACCAGCCCCAAGCATGCTGCACCCTACGTCAGACATGGACTGGCGATTCAATTCTTACATGATAGTATACATGTTAGAATTCCCATTCTCCCAAATCATCCCACCCTCTCCCTCTCCCTCTGAGTCCAAAAGTCCGTTATACACATCTGTGTCTTTTTTCCTGTCTTGCATACAGGGTCGTCATTGCCATCTTCCTAAATTTCATATATATGTGTTAGTATACTGTATTGGTGTTTTTCTTTCTGGCTTACTTCACTCTGTATAATCGGCTCCAGTTTCATCCATCTCATCAGAACTGATTCAAATGAATTCTTTTTAACCGCTGAGTAATACTCCATTGTGTATATGTACCACAGCTCTCTTATCCATTCATCTGCTGATGGACATCTAGGTTGTTTCCATGTCCTGGCTATTATAAACAGTGCTGCGATGAACATTGGGGTACATGTGTCCCTTTCAATTCTGGTTTCCTCGGTGTGTATGCCCAGAAGTGGGATTGCTGGGTCATAAGGTAGTTCTATTTGCAATTTTTTAAGGAATCTCCACACTGTTCTCCATAGTGGCTGTACTAGTTTGCATTCCCACCAACAGTGTAGGAGGGTTCCCTTTTCTCCACACCCTCTCCAGCATTTATTGCTTGCAGATTTTTGGATCGCAGCCATTCTGACTGGTGTGAAGTGGTACCTCATTGTGGTTTTGATGTGCATTTCTCTAATAATGAGTGATGTTGAGCATCTTTTCATGTGTTTGTTAGCCATCCGTATGTCTTCTTTGGAGAAATGTCTATTTAGTTCTTTGGCCCATTTTTTGATAGGGTCGTTTATTTTTCTGGAGTTGAGCTGCATAAGTTGCTTGTATATTTTTGAGATTAGTTGTTTGTCAGTTGCTTCATTTGCTATTATTTTCTCCCATTCAGAAGGCTGTCTTTTCACCTTGCTTATATTTTCCTTTGTTGTACAGAAGCTTTTAATTTTAATTAGATCCCATTTGTTTATTTTTGCTTTTATTTCCAGAATTCTGGGAGTTGGATCATAGAGAATCCTGCTGTGATTTATGTCTGAGAGTGTTTTGCCTATGTTCTCCTCTAGGAGTTTTATAGTTTCTGATCTTACATTTAGATCTTTAATCCATTTTGAGTTTATTTTTGTGTACAGTGTTAGAAAGTGATCTAGTTTCATTCTTTTACAAGTGGTTGACCAGTTTTCCCAGCACCACTTGTTAAAGAGATTGTCTTTACTCCATTGTATATTCTTGCCTCCTTTGTCAAAGATAAGGTGTCCATATGTGTGTGGATTTATCTCTGGGCTTTCTATTTTGTTCCATTGATCTATGTGTCTGTCTTTGTGCCAGTACCATACTGTCTTGATGACTGTGGCTTTGTAGTAGAGCCTGAAGTCAGGCAAGTTGATTCCTCCCGTTCCATTCTTCTTTCTCAAGATTGCTTTGGCTATTCGAGGCTTTTTGTATTTCCATACAAATCTTGAAATTATTTGTTCTAGTTCTGTGAAAAATGTGGCTGGTAGCTTGACAGGGATTGCATTGAATTTGTAAATTGCTTTGGGTAGTATACTCATTTTCACTATATTGATTCTTCCAATCCATGAACATGGTATATTTCTCCATCTATTAGTGTCCTCTTTGATTTCTTTCATCAGTGTTTTATAGTTTTCTATATATAGGTCTTTAGTTTCTTTAGGTAGATATATTCCTAAGTATTTTATTCTTTTCGTTGCAATGGTGAATGGAATTGTTGCCTTAATTTCTTTTTCTACTTTCTCATTATTCGTGTATAGGAATGCAAGGGATTTCTGTGTGTTGATTTTATATCCTGCAACTTTACTATATTCATTGATTAGCTCTAGTAATTTTCTGGTGGAGTCTTTAGGGTTTTCCATGTAGAGGATCATGTCATCTGCAAACAATGAGAGTTTTACTTCTTCTTTTCCAATTTGGATTCCTTTTATTTCTTTTTCTGTTCTGATTGCTGTGGCCAAAACTTCCAGAACTATGTTGAATAGTAGCGGTGAAAGTGGACACCCTTGTCTTGTTCCTGACTTTAGGGGAAATGCTTTCAATTTTTCACCATTGAGGATAATGTTTGCTGTGGGTTTGTCATATATAGCTTTTATTATGTTGAGGTATGTTCCTTCTATTCCTGCTTTCTGGAGAGTTTTTATCATAAATGGATGTTGAATTTTGTCAAAGGCCTTCTCTGCATCTATTGAGATAATCATATGGTTTTTATTTTTCAATTTGTTAATGTGGTGAATTACATTGATTGATTTGCGGATATTGAAGAATCCTTGCATCCCTGGGATAAAGCCCATTTGGTCATGGTGTATGATCTTTTTAATGTGTTGTTGGATTCTGATTGCTAGAATTTTGTTGAGGATTTTTGCATCTATGTTCATCAGTGATATTGGCCTGTAGTTTTCTTTTTTTGTGACATCTTTGTCGGGTTTTGGTATTAGGGTGATGGTGGCCTCATAGAATGAGTTTGGAAGTTTACCTTCCTCTGCAATTTTCTGGAAGAGTTTGAGGAGGATAGGTGTTAGCTCTTCTCGAAATTTTTGGTAGAATTCAGCTGTGAAGCCGTCTGGACCTGGGCTTTTGTTTGCTGGAAGATTTCTGATTACTGCTTCAATTTCCGTGCTTGTGATGGGTCTGTTAAGATTTTCTATTTCTTCCTGGTTCAGTTTTGGAAAATTGTACTTTTCTAAGAATTTGTCCATTTCTTCCACGTTGTCCATTTTATTGGCATACAACTGCTGATAGTAGTCTCTTATGATCCTTTGTATTTCTGTGTTGTCTGTTGTGATCTCTCCATTTTCATTTCTAATTTTATTGATTTGATTTTTCTGTCTTTGCTTCTTGATGAGTCTGGCTAATGGTTTGTCAATTTTATTTATCCTTTCAAAGAACCAGCTTTTTGCTTTGTTGATTTTTGCTATGGTCTCTTTTGTTTCTTTTGCATTTATTTCTGCCCTAATTTTTAAGATTTCTTTCCTTCTACTAACTCTGGGGTTCTCCAGCTCTTCCTTTTCTAGTTGCTTTAGTTGTAGAGTTAGGTTGTTTATTTGACTTTTTTCTTGTTTCTTGAGGTATGCCTGTATTGCTATGAACTTTCCTCTTAGCACTGCTTTTATAGTGTCCCACAGGTTTTGGGTTGTTGTGTTTTCATTTTCATTAGTTTCTATGCATATTTTGATTTCTTTTTTGATTTCTTCTGTGATTTGTTTGTTATTCAGAAGTGTGTTGTTCAACCTCCATATGTTGGAATTTTTAATAGTTTTTCTCCTGTAATTGAGATCTAATCTTAATGCATTATGGTCAGAAAAGATGCTTGGAATGATTTCGATTTTTTTGAATTTATCAAGTTTAGATTTATGGCCCAGGATGTGATCTATCCTGGAGAAGGTTCCATGAGCACTTGAAAAAAAGGTGAAATTCATTGTTTTGGGGTGAAATGTCCTATAGATATCAATTAGGTCTAACTGATCTAATGTATCGTTTAAAGTTTGCGTTTCTTTGTTAATTTTCTGTTTAGTTGATCTGTCCATAGGTGTGAGTGGGGTATTAAAGTCTCCCACTATTATTGTGTTATTGTTGATTTCCCCTTTCATACTTGTTAGCATTTGTCTTACATATTGCGGTGCTCCTATATTGGGTGCATATATATTTATAATTGTTATATCTTCTTCTTGGATTGTTCCTTTGATCATTATGTAGTGGCCTTCTTTGTCTCTTTTCACAGCCTTTGTTTTAAAGTCTATTTTATCGGATATGAGTATTGCCACTCCTGCTTTCTTTTGGTCTCTATTTGCGTGGTATACCTTTTTCCAGCCCTTCACTTTCAGTCTGTATGTGTCCCTTGTTTTGAGGTGGGTCTCTTGTAAGCAGCATATAGAGGGGTCTTGTTTTTGTATCCATTTGGCCAGTCTTTGCCTTTTGGTTGGGGCGTTCAACCCATTTACGTTTAAGGTAATTATTGATAAGTATGATCCCGTTACCATTTACTTTATTGTTTTGGGTTCGGGTTTATACACCCTTTTCGTGTTTCCTGTCTAGAGAATATCATTTAGAATTTGTTGGAGAGCTGGTTTGGTGGTGCTGAATTCTCTCAGCTTTTGCTTGTCTGTAAAGCTTTTGATTTTTCCTTCGTATTTGAATGAGATCCTTGCTGGGTACAGTAATCTGGGCTGTAGGTTATTGTCTTTCATCACTTTAAGTATGTCTTGCCATTCCCTCCTGGCCTGAAGAGTTTCTATTGAAAGATCAGCTGTTATCCTTATGGGAATCCCCTTGTGTGTTATTTGTTGTTTTTCCCTTGCTGCTTTTAATATTTGTTCTTTGTGTTTGATCTTTGTTAATTTGATTAATATGTGTCCTGGGGTGTTTCGCCTGGGTTTATCCTATTTGGAACTCTCTGTTTCTTGGACTTGGGTGATTATTTCCTTCCCCATTTTAGGGAAGTTTTCAACTATTATCTCCTCAAGGATTTTCTCATGATCTTTCTTTCTGTCTTCTTCTTCTGGGACTCCTATAATTCGAATGTTGGAGCGTTTCATATTGTCCTGGAGGTCTCTGAGATTGTCCTCATTTCTTTTAATTCGTTTTTCTTGTTTCCTCTCTGATTCATTTATTTCTACCATTCTATCTTCTATTTCACTAATCCTATCTTCTGCCTCCGTTATTCTACTAATTGTTGCCTCCAGAGTGTTTCTGATCTCATTTATTGTGTTATTCATTATATTTTGACTCTTTTTTATTTCTTCTAGGTCCTTGTTAAACCTTTCTTGCATCTTCTCAATCTTTGTCTCTAGCCTATTTATCTGTGATTCCATTTTGATTTCAAGATTTTGGATCATTTTCACTATCAATATTCGGAATTCCTTCTCTGGTAGATTCCCTACTTCTTCCTCTTTTGTTTGGTTTGTTGGGCAACTCTCCTGTTCGTTTACCTGCTGTGTATTCCTCTGTCTCTTCATCTTGGTTATATTGCTGCGTTTGGGGTGGCCTTTTTATATTCTGGTAATTTGTGGAGTTCTCTTTATTATGGAGCTTCCTCACTTTGGGTGGGGTTCTATCAGTGGCTTGTCAAGGTTTCCTGGTTAGGGAGGCTTGTGTTGGAGTTTTGGTGGGTGGAGCTGGGTTTCTTCTCTCTGCAGTGCAGTGGAGTAACCCATAATGGGTTACAAGACATCAAAGGTTTTGGGATAATTTTGAGCTGCCTGTATATTGAAGCTCAGGGGAGTGTTCCTGTGTTGCTGGAGAATTTGCATGGTATGTCTTGTTTTGGAACTTGTTGGCCCTTGAGTGGAGCTTGGTGTCGGTGTAGGTATGAAGGCATTAGATGGGCTCCTATTGCTTAATGTTCCCTGAATTCAAGGGTTCTCTAATGTTTTCAGGCTTTGGATTTAAGCCTCCTGCTTCTGGTTTTCAGTTTTATTTTTACAGTAGCCTCTAGACTTCTCCATCTATACAGCACCGATGATAAAACATCTAGGTTAAAGATGAAAAGTTTCTCCACATTGAGGGACACTCAGAGAGGTTCACTGGGTTATAAGGAGAAGAGAAGATGGAGGAGGTAGTTAGAAGTAACTGGAATGAGATGCGGTGAGATCAAAAGAGAAGAGAGCAAGCTAGCCAGTAGTCACTTCCTTATGTGCGCTCTATAGTCTGGACCGCTCAGAGGTATTTACAGAGTTATACGGGGAAGAGGAGAGGGAGGAAGTAGACAGAGGTGACCAGGAGGATCAGAGAGAGGAATGAGTAGGAGAGAGACAAATCCTGCCAGTAACCTGTTCCTTAGGTGTTCCCCACTGTCTGGAACACACAGAGATTCACAGAGTTGGATAGAGGAGAGATGGGGGAGAAAAGAGACAGAGGCCACCTGGTGGAGAAAAAGGAGAGTCCAGAGGAGGAGAGAGTGGTCAAGCCAGTAATCTCGCTCTCAGGTAAACTGGGGTAGTGAAGTTTGGGTTTTTAAATGTACAAAATTGGCAACAAAAACCTAAGAGCAAAGATTAAAAATCTAGAGTAGAGGTTGGATTTTCAAAGATACAATATTAAAGAGAAGCAGAAGGAAAAAGGAAGAAAGAAAAAAAAAAGAAAGAAAAAGAATTATTAAAAAACAAACAGACAAACAATCAAATAGGTTATAGAAATAAAAATTAGAGGAGAAATAGAAGACTTAACATTTAAAAAAAAGTTAGAAAAAAAAAGCAAAAAAAAAAAGGAATGATTTTAAAAATATTAAAAATATATCTGGCCCTTTCTGGTGTTATGGGCCGTGTGGGATCACTTCCAAGGTGGTTCCCTCTGGTTAACTTCTTCTGTTTGCTGGTTTTTTAGGCTCACTAGTTTAGTCGTGCTGTGGGGAGGGGGGATGCTGCAAACAAATAGCACTGTTGTGTGTACACAGTATCTCAGCCCCGCTTGACCTGTCCTTTCTCACGGCGCACAAACCGCTCCGGTTCTAGGATGCTCAGCCGGGAACTGTCTGGGGCCGGCCCTAGGCTGCATGCACTTCCCCGGTCCAAGCCGCTCAGGTTCGGCGCTCAGGCAGCCCTCAGAGGCACAGATTCGGCTGGAACTGCGCTTTGTGCCCTTCCCAGGTCCGAGTAGCTCAGGAGTTTGGCGAGCGCGATCACCGCGGCTTGTCACCTTTTCTGCCGCTGCTGCTCAGCTTTCTGGGTGGACCGCTGGCGCACCCCGTGAGGCAGATTGTGACTGTCCAGCACCCCCAGAAGTCTTAGCAAAGGAGCCTGCTTGCAGTTAGGTAAGTAAAGTCTCTCCGGGTCTGCAATTGCCCCTTTCCAGACCTTACGGCTCTGGCTGCCTGTCCCCGGCGGGGGATGGTCTGCAGCCGGCTTTTTCCGTTCTGTCCTTTGTTCTGTGCTCGGTCCTGGCGGTGTCTTATGTTCGAGCTTTTCGGGTGGTAGCTATCCCACAGTCTGGTTTGCTAGCCCAAGTTAGATCGTTCTGGTTGCGTGTGGGGCGTTCCTGCCCGATTCTTGCAAAGCTCTGCAGCCCGCGCCTCCCGCGCGTCCCTGCCCTGCCCCCACTTCCCAATGGCGGATGCAGGCGTCTGTGCTGCTTTTCCGCTGGGGGAGTTACTGGTGGGCTTGTAATCTGTTGGTTTTAATTATTTATCTATTTTTCCTTCCTGTTATGTTGCCCTCTGTGTTTCCAAGGCTCGCCACAGACTCGGCAGGGAGAGTGTTTCCTGGTGTTTGGAAACCTCTCTTCTTAAAATTCCCTTCCCGGGACAGGCTTCCCTTCCCGGGACAGGCTTTCCTTCCCGGGACGGAGCTCCCTCCCCATCTCCTTTGTCTCCTTTTTCGTCTTTTGTATTTTATCCTACCTGTTTTTGAAGACAATGGTCTGCTTTTCTGGTTGCCTGATGTCCTCTGCCAGCCTACAGAAGTTGTTTTGTGAAGTTTGCTCAGCGTTGAAATGTTCTTTTGAGGAATTTGTGAGGGAGAAAGTGGTCTTCCCGTCCTATTCCTCCACCATCTTTCCCTCTCCCCTCGCATCATTTATTTTCATGGCTGCTGTTACCATTTGCAGTGATTTTGGAGCCCAAGAAAAGAAAATCAGTCACTGCTTCCATTTGTCCCCCTTCTATTTGCCATGAAGTGATGAGACCAGATGCCATGATCTTGGTTTTTTGGATGTTAAGAAGTTTTATGCCAGCCTTTTCACTCTCCTCTTTCACCCACATCAAGAGGCTCTTTAGTTCCTCTTCATTTTAATGAATAATGATAGAGTGGTATCATCTGCATATCTGAGGCTGTTGACACTTTTCCCAGCAAGCTTGATTCTAGCTTGCAATTAACCCAGGTTGGCATTTTGCATGATGTATTCTGCATATAAGTTTTAAAAAATGGGGTATAGCTAACATACAGCCTTGGTATAGTCCTTTCCCAATTTTGAACCAGTTACTTGTTCCATGTAAGGTTCTAACTGTTGCTTCTTGATCTGCATACAGGTTTCTCAGGAGACAGGTAAGGTGGTCTGATATTCTTGTCTCTTGAAGAATTTTCCACAGTTTGCTGTGATCTACACAGTTAAAGGCTTCAGTGTCATCAGTGATGCAGTAGTAGATGTTTTTCTGGAATTTATTTACTTTCTCTATGGTCCAGTGAATGTTGGCAATTTGATCTCTGGTTCCTGTGCCTATTCTAAACCCACCTTTTACATCTGAAAGTTCTCAGTTCATGTACTACAGATGCCTAGCTTGAAGGATTTTGAGCATGACCTTAAGACTAACATGCGAAATGAGTGCAATTGCTTGGTAGCTTGAACATTCTTTGCCACTGCCCTTCCTTGAGATTGGAGTAAAAATTCACTTTTGAGTCCTGTGGCCACTGCTGAGTTTCCCAAATTTGCAGGCGTATTGAGTGTAGCACTTTAACAGCATCATCTTTGAGGATTTGAAATAGCTCACCTGGAATTCCATCACCTCTTTGTTTGTAATAATACTTCTTACACCCCACTTGACTTCAAACTCCAGGATGTCTGGCTCTAGGTGAGTGACTACATCATTGTGGTTATCTGGGTCTCGAAGACCTTTTTTGTACAGTTCTTCTGTGTATTCTTGACACCTCTCTTAATCTCTCCTGTTTCTGTTAGGTCACTACTGTTTTTGTCCTTTACCATGCCCATGTTTGCATGAAATGTTCCCTTGATATCTCCAATTTTCTTGAAGAGATCTCTAGTCCTTCCCATTCTATTGTTTTGCAATAAAGAGCTCATGATCTGAACTATAGTGAGCTCCAGGTCTTTTTTTACTGACTATATAGTGCTTCTGCATCTTTGCCTACAAAGAACATAGTCAATCTGATTTTGGTACTGAACATTTTGTGATGTTCATGTGTAGAGTCATCTCTTGTGTTGTTGGAAGATGGTGTTCGCTATGACCAGTGTGTTCTCTTGACAAAGCTGTTAGTCTTTGCCCTGCTTCTTTTTGTACTCCAAGGTCAAATTTTTCTGTTACTGTGAGTATCTCTTGACTTCCTACTTTTGCATTCCAATCTCCTGTGGTGAAAAAGACGTCTTTTTTGGTGTTCTAGAAGGTCTTGTAGGTCTCTGTAGAACTGTTCAACTTCATTTTCTTCAGTGTCAGTGTTGGGCATAGACTTTGATTACTGTGATGTAGAATGGTTTGCCTTGGAAAAAAACAGATCATTCTGTTGTTTTTGAGACTGCACCCAAGTACTGCATTTTGGACTCTTATGTTAACTACAAGGGCTACTCCATTTCTCTAAGTGGTTCTTGTCCACAGTAGCAGATATAATGGTCACCTGAATTAAACTTGCTCATTCCTACCCATTTTAGTTCAGTGATTCCTAAGATGTCAATGTTCACTCTTGCCATTTCCTGCTTGACCACCTACAATTTACCTTGGTTCATAGACCTAACACTCCAGGTTCCTATGCAATATTGTTCATTACAGCATCAAACTTTCACCACCAGATCCATCCACAGCTGAGTGTCATACTTTGGCCCAGCTTCTTCATTCTTTCTGGAGCTATTATTAATTGCCCTCTACTCTTCCCCAGTAGTATATAGGATATC
This sequence comes from Ovis canadensis, assembly GCF_042477335.2. Taxonomy (NCBI): domain Eukaryota; kingdom Metazoa; phylum Chordata; class Mammalia; order Artiodactyla; family Bovidae; genus Ovis; species Ovis canadensis. Next base: position 200,424,908 of record NC_091247.1, read on the forward strand.
TTCTAACCTGGGGGATCTCATCTTTCATTGTCAAATCTTTTGGCCCTTTCATACTGTTCATGGGGCTCTCACATCAAGAATACTGGAGTGACTTGCCATTCCCTCTTTCAGTGAACCACATTTTATCAGAACTCTCCACTATGACCCGTCTGTCCTGGGTGGCCTTGCATGGCATGGCTCAGAGCTTCATTGAGTTACACAAGCCCCATTGCCACAAGGCTGTGATCCATGAAGGCAGCCATTGATAGATATATATTTATTGTTATTTTAAACCTTGTTTTCCAGTTGATTTTATGTTTTTCTTTGTTCCTGTTTCTTTTTGTCTTTTTCCTTTGTATTATGCTTGTGTTCTCTTACTTTTGGTTTTTGTGAATCTATTATATGTTTTCTGCAGTTACTCCTTTTTATAAGCATGACTCCTTTCTATGTCTACTTTGTTTAGACTGATAGTCATAAAAATTAAAACATTCTATAAACAAAATCTACATTTTTTACTCTCCTTCCCCACATATATAATTTTATGCCGTCTTTTACATCTTCATGTTTATGATTTTGCTCTTCATTATGGTTATCATCATTTTCAAAATTGTTTTCTTTTATTTTTAAAAAGTCTATGCTGGTTTGTTTAAATGAATTACTTTCTAATTGTGGCTTACTCTTTTCTATAGATTCTTGGTTCTTTTCTATTTAGAGACATCCTTTCAATATTTCTTTTAGGATAAGTTTACTATTCCTGTACTCCTTTAGTTTTTGCTTGTCTGAGAAATACTTTCTCTCTTCTTCTATACTAAGTAATAGTTTTGCTGGTTACGGTAGTCTTGGTTGAAAAATTTTCCCTTTCAAGACTTTGAATGTATCTTGCTACTCTCTTCTGACCTGCAATATTTCTACATAGGAGTCAGCTGATAGCCTTATGGGGGTTCACTTTTAATTAATTCTTTTTTTTATTATTGCTGCCTTTGAATGCTGCCTTTGTCTTTAACTTTTGCCATTTTAGTTATAGTATGTCTTGGGGGACTTCTCTGGCAGTGCAATAGTTGAGACTGTGCTTCCAGTGAAGGGGTTGGGGGTTTAATCCCTGGTCAGAGAAATAAGATCTCATATGCTGCATGGTACGGCCAAAAAATAAACAAATAAAAATTTATTAAAAAATTGAAAAAATATATTGGTGAAGGTCTGTTTGGGTTCACTTTGTTTGAGACCTTCTTTTTTCTGATGCCTGGATATGTTTTCTTCTTTAGGTTTGGGAAGTTTTCAGCAATAACTTCTTCAAATACATTTTTGGTCCCTTTTCTCTTTCTTTCCTTCTGGAATCCCTGTTATGCTTAGCTTGGCATGCTTTATATTACTCCGTAGGTTTCTTATATTGCTTTCATTGTTTGCATTTGGCTTTCTGTCGCTGTTCTTAGTTGCAGCACATGGGATCTTTAGTTGTGACATGCAGGATCTATTTCCCTAACCAGGGATCAAATCTGGGTCCCCTGCATTGGGAGTTCAGAGTCTTAGCCACTGGACCACCAGGGAAGTACCTGTCTGCTCTTCTCATTGGGTGATTTCTGTTATTCTATCTTCTAGATCACTTATTTGATTTTCTGTATTATTCAATCTGTTATTCATTACCTTTAGCTCAGCTTTTGTTTCAGCAAATAGATTTTCTAATTTTTCTTGGCCACTCTATGTTTTCTAGTTCCTTTTTAGCATAATCTGCATTTTATTCTTTCTTAAGTCCTTCAGTATTTTCATTATCTCCTTTTTAAAAAGTGCCTATTAGACTTAACTGAAAGTCTCTCAGTCATGTCCGACTCTTTGCAACCCCATAGACTATACAGTCCATGGAATTCCTAGGCCAGAATACTGGAGTGGGTAACTGGTCCCTTCTCCAGGGGATCTGCCCAACCCAGGGATTGAACCCAGGTCTCTCACATTGAAGGCAGATTCTTTACGGCTGAGCCACAAGGGAAGCCCAAGAATACTGGGTAGCCTATCACTTCTCCAGAGGATCTTCCTGATCCAGTAATCAAACTTGGGTCTCCTGCATTGCAGGTGGATTTGCTGCCAACTGAGCTATCAGAGTAGCCATCTGTCAAGGGGGATTCTCCAGCAAGAATCCTGGAGTGAGTAGCGTTTTCCTTCTCCAGGGGATCTTCCCAACCCAGGGATCGAACCCAGGTCTCCCGCATTTGCAGGCGATTAGACTTAAATGGTCTGTTTTATTCCTTCTTTCAGGCATTGCTTTATCTTGTAATATGGAGTGGTTCTTGTGCTTCATTTTTGCTTATATTTCTTTTACTATATGTGTCTAACAGAAAAAAATTACTGTTCCTAGAGGACTGTCTTTGTATGGGGGCATCCCAATATAGCCTATGTGGTGTTAATATTTTTGGTGTGAGGTCTGTTTTTAGTGTGGATGCCTCCCACCTCTTTCCTCAGTTTGTGCTGGCTCTTATCCCCTTCATAAGGGGTGTGACTTGTGTTGTGGTGACCAAAAGCCTTCACTGGATGTTGAGTGAAGCCTCTTCTTTGCTGTGTGATTGTAACAGCCCTTTCAGAGGAAGAGTCTCCTCCCTAGTTATTGGTGTAGAAGTCTCCAGATCTGTTTTTGAGCTGCAGCGTGAGATGGGTGGAATATTGGAGTGCTCCCACTGGGAATGGAGCTACTGAATATCCCTCCACTGAAGCTGTCTGCCAGGATGTGGGCTTTATGGTGTTGCCCGTCACCCATTGTATGGACTCACATAGTATACTGTTTGGACACTGACAGCCCCACCTCAACCATGGGAATGCTGGCAATTGGCCCTGGTGTCCCTAAGGCATTTTACAAAGCCATAATGTACATCTGTAGGCTCAGATCCACTGAAGTCAGATTACTAGGACTGTTTTCAGTAGTCCTACCTCTGGACCCTCCTTGGGAGTTATAGAGACAGCCCAGACCCTGGCCCAGCCCTGCCTCCATGTGCATGCACCCATGAAACCTATAGCTTCTAAGGTCTGAGCCATCTCAGTCATGGGAGCACCCACTGTTCACAAGGATGTCCCGAAGATGCTGAGTTTCCAAAGCCAGCAGTGGTAAATCTGTGGATCACACTGGCAAACGGAGAAGCCTCAGATTTCAGCCCTGCTTCTTAATTTGCATGGCCCCTAGGCATCAGTTCTGATTTCAGCCCTGCCTATGAATGGGTAACCCACTGGGCACTTGCATATTCTCAGAGCTCATAGAGGTAGCGCTAAGCCAGATGACAGTGCTTGGAGAAAGAGGTTGCTATGGTAGGCCCATCCTTTTCTTTGCTTGTATGTGCATTAACAATAGGGTTTCAATGGTGGCACCATGCCCATTATGAGCATACCTACAATGAGACAGCTATGGTGGGCTCTACTCCTTCCTTTGCGTGCACCTCAACAATGGCACAATGGCAGGCCGCGGCTTCTTCTGTGTACACTCTGGGTTGCAGCACTACCACACTCTAACCCCTTTAGGCTGTCTCTGCACAGCTAACCCCAGTCCTGTCCCGGATCTGTCCTCTGTGGCTTGAGTTTCAGCACCTGGCCCCTGCCTGTACCAGTAGATGCCCATCCCAGGTTTGGGGGTGCAGGGTGGGACCATCTGTGCAGGTCTCCCTCTGCTCTGTCTGCTGCAAGCCCATTGCTGTGCTCTCCTCTAAGCTTCTGAAGCTCCTTTTCCCCCCCAGTCTATCTCTACACGGTGAAGGGGTCTTACCAGGGTGCAAGAATATTTCCTCTTTTGTAGCTCTCTCCCAGTGGGGCAGGGCCCTTCCCAGATTTTTTTTTTAAATTTCCTCCTACCCAGTTATGTGGAGACCATTCTTGCACTTCTAGGTTTCTGAGATCTTCTGCCAGTGTTCAGTAGGTATTCTGTGAGAACTGTCCCATGCGTAGGTGCACTTTTGGATGTGAGAGGAGGTGAACTCTGTCCTTGTATCCCACCATCTTGATTGGAGTCCCCCCAACAGCTTATTTTCAATAGGCTGTTCCAATGTTCTCAAGACTGGGCCTTTCCCGCTTTCACCATTGTCACTGCTGGCTGTTTAAAACTGAGCTACCAGTTTCATTACAGACATGAGCTTCCATGATGTGGAACAGCTGTGTGGTTCATATGCCTTCATTATCTTAACTGTGTTCCTCATTCTTTTCATGATTTGTGGAAGATAAAATTATAGCTACCAAAAATATCTACCCTCTAGTCCCCAAGAAACTGTAAATATGTTCAATGGTAAAGAATCTGCCTGCAATGCAGAATACCACCTACAATGTGGGAGACCCGGGTTCAACTCCTGGGTTGGGAAGACCCCCTGGAGAAGGGTATGGTTGCATAACCCACTCCAGTATCCTTTTCTGGAGAATTCCCTGGGCAGAGGAGCCTGGCGGGCTATAGTTCATGGGGTCACAAAGAGTCAGACCTGACTGAGCCACTAGCACTCATTTTCACATGGCAAAAGAGTTTTCAGGTGTAATTCATGTTAAAGATCTTAATATAGGGAGATGAGCTTAGATCATTTGGATCTAAGGTAATCACATGGGTCCTTAAAAGCACAAAATTTTCAGGAGCTGGAGTAAGAATGCAGCAGCAGAAATTAGAAAGTTTCAGAATATAAGAAGGAATCATATGTCACTACTAGTCCGAAGGTAGAATGGGAGCTGGGTGAGAGGGGCAATGCTCAGAGGAACTTAGAAGCTAAGAGACGTTCCCAGAGGAACGTCAGCAAAGAAACGGAACCTCGGCCCTGTAATTGGAAGGAACTGTATTCTGCCAACAAGCTGAATGATTCTAGACACTTCAGAAAAGAGGCCAGGCTGGCAAACACTTGATTTCAGTCTTATGAGAGACCCAAAGTAGAGTCCAGCCAAGCCTATCCGGACTTCTGACAGAGCTGCAAGTTAATAAGTTTGCCTGGTTTTAAGTTACGAATTTTGTGGTACTACCTTATGGGAGAAACAGAAAACTAATATATCATCTTTATCTACTTTGAAGTCCCTGAAGGATAGAGTCTAAGCCTTCTATGAATTCACCTTTGGCATCTGGTGGGGAAAAGCCAGTCACTTTGACAATGGAAGAGGAGCTATTCCACCTCCCCGACTAACTACAAAGTGTGAAGAGACACTCCCGTCTCCCATCCCGCTCTGTCTGGTCCTAGTAGCCCAGATGACCCCAGGAAACAGCACGGGCCACTCAACAACTCTTCACATCTGTCAGATTACAGCAGAGGTGGATCTGGGTCTTAATTTTTTAAAGAGCTGTTTATTTATCTTTTTAATTTTTGGCTGTGCTGGGTTTTTGTTGCTGCCAGGGTTTTTCTCGAGTTGCCAGGAGTGGGGGCTATTCTGTAGTTGCGATGTGCAGGCTTCTCATTGTGGTGGCTTCTCTGCTTGTGGGGCATGGGCTCTAGGGTACACAGGCTCAGTAGTTGTGGCTCCCAGGCTCTAGAGCACATGCTCAATAGTTGTGGTGCAAGGCTCTGCTGCATGTGAGATTTTCCTGGATCAGGGATTGAACCTGTGTCTCCTATAGAGACAGGGAGAGAATTGGCAGGCAAATTCTTTATCACTGAGCCACCAGGAAGACCCCAGGTCTCCTTTCTTAAGCCAGTAATGGTGTAAGAAAGAATGACCTGGACATGGAGTGGTTTCAGGATTTAAAAGAAGCAAGACTGTTGCTTAAAACCAGTCAAACGGGCAGAAGTTTTTCTAATTATGTAAGAGCTAATTTTGTTTTTCTTTTCATTGGTCAGGGTGTGGTACCCATTTCTCAAGCTCCACCTCATGTGGCTCAGTGGGAGCAGGAGTGATCTGTAGAGTTGGATCAGGTGTGGATTAGTATGCCCAAGGATATACTGAGCTGCTCTCTGAGGCTGTTTTAGGTCGTGACCTTGGCCAACCCTCTCCTCTGGCCTGGATCTCAGGCTTCATTATAATTTATCTATCATCCTTACCCCATCACATAAATTAACTTCCTTATCTAAGGCCAGTTTGGTAGCACCTAATGCAAGAAGGGTTGGAAGAGGGTATTTGCTATGACCAGTGCATTTTCTTGGCAGAACTCTATTAGTCTTTGCCCTGCTTCATTCTGCATTCCAAGGCCAAATTTGCCTGTTACTCCAGGTGTTTCTTGACTTCCTACTTTTGCATTCCAGTCCCCTATAATGAAAAGGACATCTTTTTTTGGGTGTTAGTTCTAAAAGATCTTGTAGGTCTTCATAGAACCGTTCAACTTCAGCTTCTTCAGGGTTACTGGTTGGGGTATAGACTTGGATTACCGTGATATTGAATAGTTTGCCTTGGAAACGAACAGAGATCATTCTGTCATTTTTGAGATTGCATCCAAGTACTGCATTTCAGACTTTTGTTGACCATGATGGCTACTCCATTTCTTCTGAGGGATTCCTGCCCACAGTAGTAGATATAATGGTCATCTGAGTTAAATTCACCCATTCCAGTCCATTTTAGTTCACTGATTCCTAGAATGTCACGTTCACTCTTACCATCTCGTTTGACCACTTCCAATTTGCCTTGATTCATGGACCTGACAACAGTGTCAGACTTTATTTTTGGGGGGCTCCAAAATCACTGCAGATGGTGAATGCAGCCATGAAATTAAAAGACGCTTACTCCTTGGAAGAAAAGTTATGACCAACCTAGATAGCATATTCAAAAGCAGAGACATTACTTTGCCAACTAAGGTTCGTCTAGTCAAGGCTATGGTTTTTCCAGTAGTCATATATGGATGTGAGAGTCGGATTGTGAAGAAAGCTGAGCACTGAAGAATTGATGCTTTTAAACTGTGGTGTTGGAGAAGATTCTTGAGAGTCCCTTGGACTCCAAGGAGATCCAACCAGTCCATTCTAAAGGAGATCAGCCCTGGGATTTCTTTGGAAGGAATGATGCTAAAGCTGAAACTCCAGTACTTTGGCCACCTCATGCGAAGAGTTGACTCATTGGAAAAGACTCTGATGCTGGGAGGGATTGGGGGCAGGAGGGGAAGGGGACAACAGAGGATGAGATGGCTTGATGGCATCACTGACTCGATGGACGTGAGTCTGAGTGAACTCTGGGAGTTAGTGTTGGACAGGGAGGCCTGGCGTGCTGCGATTCATGGGGTTGCAAAGAGTCAGACACGACTGAGCAACTGAACTGAATTGAACTGAATGCAAGAAGGAGATGAAAGTTAAGATTGGACTACCTACTTATTATCTCCTTTCTGTGAGGACCAGACTATCACTACAAGAGAACTGGGAGACGGACAGAGTGCAGAAGTCAAAAAATCATAGTCAATTTAGTCCTATTGTGTTGTGTCTAGTTGGAAGGATTTGTGTGTGTGTGTTGTGTATGTGAGTGTATGCATAAAGGGAGAAAGATAATGTATCTATCTAGAGTGTGAAAATACCCCATTAAGTTGATTTGCCTAAGATAGAGGAATATAAATAATAAATAGCTGTTCCTTTAGATGGGGGAAAGGTTTGCGGCCAGAGTGAAGGGATCTTTGAATATAATAGGCTTAGACATTTGAATTTTTTTTCATAGATAATGGGGAAATTGATCTGTGTAGACTGAAGAATTGATTCCTTGGGAACTTTGAATGGAAATTGCATTTTGCTTTTGTTTGTTTCAGAGAACTCTATTTGAGTGTTTTCAAATCATTCAAAGTTTTGTAAACTTTTCATCTACACAGAACAAAACCAATTCTGAGTCTGTACAACAAATACTCCCATACACTAGATATTCATAGACAATCTAGGATAAATTGTGGCATTCATGGTATAAATGACAGCACTGTGTATTTTATAGGACTTGGAAGCTAACTATCAAAAATCTGGTTATCTTGGTTTTGGTGCTAGCTATTCAGTTAGAGAAAGGACACAGTAATTTTACATGTTTACAGTTTCTCAGGGATTAGAGGGTAGATATCTTGGGTGGCTATAAGTTTAGCTGAAGAAAGTTAGATGAAGATTAATGCAGCTAAGAATTCATCAGTGTTAGGAAAAGGTATGTGACCATAGGAATAGAAGTATCCAGGAGTCCTTGGAAGTTGTAGGAAGCTAAATGCATCACTACAGTGTAGACTGGGTACAGGCTACTGCATTGGAATATAAGAAGGATGACTTTGAAACTGAATGGAGAGCTTTGGTTATAGAAATGACTACATCATACATGATACCACAGAATATTTATATTATACATTGTCTTCACATTGTAACATCCACATCAATCATCTGTGACACAATTCTAATAATTTTGAGTATATATTTACTATAATATTTATATATATATATAAAAACCAAGAGGCACTTCCAGTAATTCTGGCCAAAAAGGAGCATCATTATAGTGTCTAAGCTAAAAAATAATAAAAATAAATACAATTTATCTAATTTCTTTTTCTGTACAGATTCTACTTTTTACAAAACATTTATCAGTCATTAACTAAGTCACTTAACAAATACTTGTTATAGGACAATACAAAGTATTGCTACATATATTAAGTGCAAGATACAGGGAGAAGACAATATTTATTTCAACTGCAAAATGATCACTTAAGTTCAATGCTTCATTCTCTTGTTTTTAAAAGTTGATAAATTTGGAAAGTTTTAATAAACATATTCAGGTTTGTCAAGATTGATGAGCATTACATTGTTAAAAAGCATCATGTACAAATGACATCCCTTACAGTGTTACTTTGGTAGTTATTTGAAAATATTGCTTTCTAGGAATACTAAATTAAATTCATCCAATACTCTGGTTTAAAAATAATACAGAGACAAATATTTGGGACATGCTAATTTGAACTTTCCAATGAAAGTTTTTGTCAGGAAGAGGTAATGACTGATCAGAGCAACTGCCCCACCAAGAATCACAACATATTTTAACACCAAAACCCAAATCAATTTAACCAAACCAGTCAAAACCCAAAATACTCTGAATTAAAGTTCTTTCAGTTGCATATCTTAATATTATTATAAAAAGCCAGGGAGAGTCTTGTTTTCATTATTTTGCATTGCAAATTTCAGAATATCTGAAGGAGCACCAATTTCATTTTGTGATTTGTATGACAAAAAAAAATCTATAGGAAGAAATATTAGGGGGTAGTTGGAATTAGAGATAATTTATTTCCAGTGCTTGTCAACTAACACACTATTCTTGTTGAAATAGAAACAGGATGCATTCTTCTGTGAGAATGTATTAGGAAATGAACTGACATTCATAAATGGCAAAAACTGCACCAGTTAAGCAAATATAGCAAAATATCCCATGCACATATTTTTACAGAGTATTAAAATAGTGACTTTTTAAAACTAATTAACAAATATATACTTAACATCAGACCATTGAAACTCCACTGACAGGTGATAAATAGATATGTCAGGGTTGTTATTTAAAGATAGAAATACTGTAGTACTGGATTATGCTTATCCATAGCTAAAATGAAATATCTGGTATAATATGCATTTTTGAGTCATAAATATAATTAATTTTCAAAAGAAAAATGATGGAAAATTCTATCAACTAACAACTGATATACACAAAGAAAACATCTTTAGATAATTACTTTTAATTTCACATTAAACTATATGAATATTTTGTTATTATATAGCAAGAAAAATTACTAGATTAAAAAAAAATCCCTCCCTTCATGAAGTATTCAAGCAACTAAGGGCTAGTTCACATTGCAAAATGTGTGTGTAAGTGCTGATTGTACAAGGAAGTCAGGGTTGAAATATGGATCCATTAAGTCCCTTTGCTCTAGAGTAACTAAGAACTAAATTGGTTTGCCACAAAAAAGATGGAGAGGGGTCCTGGGATGAGCCTTCAAGTTTTATGCAGTGTTCACTCCCAATCTACTGCTTTTTCTTTTTTGGTTTTTTAGTACCATTGGGCTACATGATAAAACTATGTGTGGTGCATTAAAATGAGGTGAAAGTCCTCTTTCTCCTTATCATTGGAGAAGAGAATTTCAGATGGATTTTTTCCTGTACTAATTTTGAGTTAGACAAGTAAAATTGGAGATAAATTATACTTTTCCCCTATAATTTGACTTTTTTGGTCAAAGAATTTGTGCGTTTCATTTGAAATAGGTATTTCTACTTACCAAAAATTTAAAGCATTTATGCTTTAAAAATATTTTTAAAATTACTTTTATACTTGTGAATTTCAAATTTTAACCTACCATTTGATCAGTCTTGGCAGATGAATGTAGTGTGTGTGGTTTATTGACTTGTCAGTGCTTGCTCTGTGAAAGGTTAGTAAGATTTAATTTTTCTCATTAATGAAGATAAGTATTTGGGTTCTTAACTGTGTTAGAATTTAGTGAAATACAATCTACATTAGTAAATCATTTATCTTAAAACAAGGGCTTCCCTCCTAGCTCAGTTGGTAAATAATCTGCCTGCAGTGCAGAAGACCCTGGTTTGATCCCTGGGTCAGGAAGGTCCCCTGGAGAAGGAAATGGCAACCCACTCCAGTATCCTTGCCTGGAAAATCCCATGTACAGAGGACCCTGGTGGGCTGCAGTTCATGGGGTCGCAGAGTTGGGCACACCTGAGTGACTAACATTTATCTTAAAACAACCTAAACCATGACAAATTGCTAGATAATGCATTTCTCTTTCTTGGGATAATTCAGACTCTATACCCTAAATCTAATTAAATTATGGGAACTAAATTTATTTTTATCTATTTCATGTATTTATTGGACTCTTCATAAAATATTTTCCTCCCTGAGGCACACAGTGTATTGGAAAAGAATTAAATATTTTTTCTAGTTTTCTGTTACATAATAGTAGTTCTGACTATAGCAAAACATTTAGCATCTCTACACTATGAAATATCATTTTGTGGGTTTCATATTAATTGATTAAAATTGTAAAAAGCTTCGTTTCAAATACTGAAATTTAATATTCTTGATAGTAGGTATGTATGATGATTCAATATTATTCTCTTTGAAGCATTTTTTGTTTGAATTATGTGCATGATTGAAGAATCACTTCTTAATGTTAAACAATTGAGAAAATTTGTCTGAACATGGATATTTTCAGTATTTCTTATCAATAATAAGGCTTGCCTTTTCTTCTTTGCTCCACAACTCCTCAGAGAAGTAGAAATCCATGATACCAATGCCTCACAATATAATCAATCTTATAAGTATGACGAGGAAAATAACTAGCTGCCTTTAGATGAGGAATATGGATTCATAAGAACCCCATACAGTTTTACTGTATGGAATATAAAAATAATTTATACCAGATCAGTATTTTTTGGATCATGATATTGAGTTCAACCAACTAAATAATGCCTTAATCTTCAGTTTTCTATATTCAAACATATTTAGCAACAAAATGTTCAATTATTTTTTGTCATCATTATTAACCTGCTGTTAGAATGACTTGATAGTGTGAACATAAAGATCAGTTCAGATGAGGTAAAAGCAGCATCATTTTAACAAATGAAATGTGTTACATGGCAGCATAAATTAGCTAACATCTCTGGTGTATGATATAGATTGAAAAACATGTCCTTGTTCTTCCCAAGCCATGGCTCACTAGTGACAAACCACAAATACTTACGCAAACCTCAATTTAAATTCATTATCAAATGCACTGCTTGTTCTTTGACTCAGTGCTTATAGTTAAGTACTTTATCCCCAAATTCACAGTAAAAATTTGAGTATTTTCTAGAGGAACAAATGAATATAAGACCTAAAACTGGTATATTTCCCTCTGATTAGAAATGCTAAGCATAGTTTAATTCCAGAATCTTTGTCACCTAAAATGGCCAATTGTTCTATTTTGGCAGGGGGTGGGGGGAGTGTGGTCATGCAGTGCAACAAGTGGGATCTTTCTTTGCTGACCAGGGAATGAACCCACACCACACCCTCCTGCATTGGAAGCATGGAGTCTTAACCACTGGGCTACCAGGAAAGACCTTGGTCTCCTAGAGTTCCATCTGGGTGGACAGACAGTATCAGCAAGGTCATAGTTTTATTTCATAGAGAAATGAATGACCTAGAACAATGGTTACGCAGTATTCTGCTACATGTTAGGAGAGAAGGCAGATGAAAGGAATTCAGTTTGGTCTGAGAGCATACAGATGTTGTAGTGCTCAGATATCAGGAAGAAGTGAGCTGTTAGCATTTGAAATTTTATTGATTTTTTTCCCCCCACACTCACTAGCTGACTATTATATGGAGAATTTTATTCACTCTAGACTATGAAAGTATACAGACTGTTTTACTGGAGTCTTCTGCCAGTTTGAAAAAAGGAAAAGTATTAAGCAGGAATCAGACTTAGAATGGAAGAGCAGGATTATGAGACCCTTATTGTGGTTTTCACTATTATTTTAGAAATTTTGTAAATGACAAGGACAGTAGAGATCCCTATACTAACATGAAAGCACCCAAAATACCTCCTAAAGCAGAAATTTTTTTTTGACTCATTATTTGCCAGTTGTTCATAACACAAATAGCTCACATTTGTAAAGCAGTTGTTTCAAACTTTAATCTTTATTTACAATGATAATTTTCATATCTTTATTACTTAGAAAATAATTTATATTTTTTTCATCATTTAAACAAAGAATAGGCCTGAGTCTCATGCCTTTTGCACAGCTTTTCCCTTCAGTGAAAGTTCTCTGGGAAGGAGACACGGGACACTGCAAATCTTAGAGAGGCAAGGGCATGAGGAAATAACAATACATACGTGCAATGAAGCCTACTTGACATACAATGCCTTATCTTTAGTTTTACTGGGACTGCAATGGTTAGGATTTGTTCTGGAATTCCATCAAAACAGAACAGACATAATGGAGATTATTGTGTTTAGAAAGTAGATATTTTCTTAAACATAACATGAGGAAATTCCTTCACTTCTCAGATGAAGACCAACATAGATAAATCTCTGTACAGAGCTACTGTCTTCATTTTTGACTAAGAGCAACACCAGGTCTTATGTAAATTACAAAAACAAATTATAGTTTAAAAATATGCTAAAGTGGTGTTTTCACCAAGGAAACAATATATCCTCAGGGTTGGCTTAGATTGATAACCAGAAAGACGTTCTATCAGCATGCAGGAAATGATATTGGTGACACATTTAGTACACCTGGTCTTTTACTGAACAGAGAGCAACCACAAGCCATCAAGGTCACCAATTCCTACTTTTCCTATCATTAACTTCATGGCTGTCCATACAATTCTCCTTTTCTGTAAGAGGGCTACACATTCCTTCATTTATAAGACCTGAGTTTATCTAATGGCACCTATAATTAGGCTCATATAAAAGTTGTAGTAAATTGCAACAAATACACTGGCACCACAGGAAGTAAGCTTTGGAGCTGGAAGGGAACACTGTAATATTGCTCTCACCAAGGACAGGGAGACCATCACTAGCAGAAGGTATCTTTTCATGTCCCTCGGCATCCTTTGGGATGTAGGTGGGGGGAGTATGAAAGTCACACATTTGATGAATCTCCATTCCTTTTTTGGAACTGACTTTTAGCTTTAACACATGGGCAATTTATCTTGGAAGAACAAATGGTTAATCTGCCTGGACTGATGAGCACAGATCTGGAATGAAGAGGTTCTCGCTGCTTTGGCTATCATTATTTCACCCACTTTAAACAAAACAAAAATCAGGCCACGTGCTTAGCCGTCTACTCTAGCAGCCAGGTTGGCTCCTAGTTGGGGTTACTGAGCTTTGATGAAACCGTCAATACACAGTTATGAATTTAGAAGTATTTTGCTGCCATTCAACTTGCTCAATACCTTTTTTTTTTTCTTCCTTCACTTTTATATTTATATATTTGGAGCAGGGGGAAAGATTAGCTTTGTTAAGTAATTAGACACAAGAGGTATGTGAATATAAGTGCTTTTCTAAATCCTCCTGTTATTTGCAACGAAAGGAAAAGTTAAATTTGCTTGGGAAATGTATTTGACTCACAGTAAGTTTTGCAAACATAGAGACACACAGGCAATACAAGGGGAAAAAGCTCAGTAAGTCCTAAATAATGAAGACCTGGTATTAACTAAAATATATATATATATATATATATATATATATATATATATATATATAATTTAGGTAGAATCTACATCCATTTGATCATTTTCATATTTTCCTACTTATTGGGAAAGTTGCCTTGAAACTTTATTTTTGATTGTACTATCTTTGCCTTACTTTAAGCATGCAGTGGATTATTGTATAATCATTGCTTTAGAAGGGAAGAGTATCCATTTGTGAGAAACGAAGGCATTTCAATGTAAACACTCTTTTCTATGATTTCAGAGGAAATAAGTAGAACTTACAAGTTAGATTTACTTGAAGCTAAGGTTGTTTAGATGATGAACAGGCTTGAATATAGTGCTGTACTGAAGAAAAAGGTATAAGCAAAAAGTCTTGGGAAGAAAGGGACACTGATTATAAACATTCGGGATTAAGATGGTCTTTTGCTTGGGAGACACGGATCCAAGAGTTACCCGAAGTTACTTACTAGTGAAAAAACGTTGTTTGCAGCATCCTCATTTAATTGGCATAAAATAACTGTATCAGATGATTATTTAAATTAGGACAGGTAGATGAGTGGGTGTTCACAGACCTCATGCAAATGAACCATCACTCTTACTGGGCTTGGAGATAGCTACAATGTATAAAAATGGTGATTAAAATAGAACTTTATAAAAATGTTTCCCTTTTCCCTTAAAAAAAAGTTAACTATCTACAGAAACACAAACAAATCTTTATATTTACATCAAGATAACTATTAATGACAAATATATAATAATATGAAATAAAATATTGAAAGTGAATATCAACTTTTTTAAATAGAGGTTTGGCTCACAGCATAAACAAGTGTAGATAAACCAAAAACAAACAAAAAAAAGCCTTTCAATGATAGGCCCAATCCTCCCAAATCCCTCTTGAGTCCTCCCTGCCAAAAGAAACATGACAATGGGCCAGGCTGCAGATACAAGCCACCCCATCACACCCTTCACGGAATACAACAGGGTTGTCCGAGCAACTTTGGCCAACTAAAAGTCAACCTTCAGCAGCCACCAAGAATCAGGCTTTCACTGTGTCAATAAATACCAAGCCCTAGGTTGAAAATTTTCCCCTTCATCTCTCACCATCTGTCTCAGAGTGGGTTTCTGTTTGCCTTCCCTTCTTTTTCTACAACACATTTTGCAGCAAAATTAAGACATGGGAGAGCCCACTGAAGAGTCGTTTCCCAGATCTTCTCTGCTACCTTTTAGAATTCTCACCTGATGAAAAGACCTGACTCCAGCTCCTTCTGAGGTGTTTCTGTGTAAAGAATGCCATCCCCTTCCATGGTGAATTGATCTTAGGTGAATGACAGACATACTCACAGACAGCTCCTATACATTCATTCAGGGACTAGACTGGAAAATGCCTCAGTCTTCCGGGCTTAAGGCTGGGGACAGCAGTAGAACCAGACCTGTGGCCCTCATCCTGCTAATTCCCTCCATCTGCAGAGGGGCTTCTGCTGAAGCCAGATAGAGGCGGAGACACTCCAGAGAGCACTTCATCCTGTTTGGTCACCTGTGCTGAGTCGTCTGCTGCAGCCATGCTGTGAACGACCAAAGCCAATTCTCTCCTTAGGTGCACACGAACGTAC
The DNA here is from genome assembly GCF_042477335.2 of Ovis canadensis. NCBI lineage: Eukaryota > Metazoa > Chordata > Mammalia > Artiodactyla > Bovidae > Ovis > Ovis canadensis. Next base: position 200,440,537 of record NC_091247.1, read on the forward strand.
ATACACCTGAACATCACTTCTATCTCTCTCTCTCACTCACACGCATACAACGTCGGCAGGATGTATCAGAATTCAAACAATGCTCTGGAACTTTCATCCCTCAGGACTAAGAGCAAACGCTCCTTAGTCATAACTTCATTTGCTGTACTGCTTCTGGGCTAAGCCACACCATCTCCTTTGTGATTTGTTTTCCTTCATTTTTTTTCCTTTATGATTTGTTATATCACAGTGACCACTATATATCTTAATATGAATGTTACTAAATTGTGGGGCCAGGAATCCCAGCTTTCAGTGTGTCTGTGTGTTTGCATGTGTGTCTGTGAATATGTTTTACATGGATCTATGTGAGAGCTTATATACACACACACACACATACTTCTTCCTTAAAAAAAAAAAATCCTTGGAAGCTGGTGTTACAATGTGAAAGCTTCTCTGAGCGAGAGTTTTTTAAATCATGTACCTCACTGTAAAAATAAACACACAAAATGCGAAGAATCCCAAAATGCCGTAGCCATTTGCCCATCTTCTTGTATTTCTACAGTGTTGTGTCTAAGTATTGTGCTGGCTTGAAAAGAGTCTGTGTGACAAGTAACTCTGCTTGGAAACATAGCTCACTCTATCCATTGTCACTGGTTTGGCTTTGGGGCTGGGGTCTCCTCTCCTTTCTGCTTCCCCTTTTCTTCGTCTTCTTCCCTGATGGCCTGGATCTGTTCTGAGGGATGCTGCTGGGGGGACTGGTCCTCTATGCCCGCCAACCGCTGTTCTTCCTCAATGACTTTCTTCCACATCTTGTGGTTCTGCAGGAGGTGCTGAGTAATTTGACAGTAGACTTTCCTCCTTTTGAAACTTTTCTTTCCTGAGAAAGCACCAAATTAGACTACTTATTTGTGTGTTAAGTACATGGCAGTTTTTCCATCTTATTCATAGGAGTTAAGAACCAAATGATATGTATACACTTGATGTGTATATCATAATAATCATTTTTGAGAGTAGGGAAATAAGAGGAAGATGGCAAGAAGCATTACTGTGTCCTTGAGATGTACTGTGAACAGTATTTGACACCTTGACCAATACAAGGTTCTGTTTGTATCTTGGAATTATTACTCCCACTCCATTCAGGCTCTCAAGATTTCCACCTAGATTATTGGGATAATTTCTTGTTACATTGTTCTTTGCTTTGTCTACCAATTCAACTCATAGAAGTTTTTTTTAAAAGACATGTTTGATAGTACTGTTATGCTTCCTGTGGACTAAAAAAAATTAATTTCGAACTCATAAGCAGCGAGCTTTGATTCCAATGGTAAGATAGAGAGTAAGCAAATAGGGACAATTATATGAGTTGTACAAAGTCTTTGAAGCGTGGCAGGAAGAGAGGGAAATGACCTAGTTGGGAGGATGTTTCATGATGATGGTGGCTTGGACTAGGATGGGGATAATGGAAAAGAAGTTGCATAGGTAAACATGAGACACATTTGTGAGGTATAGTTAACAGGACTTGGCAACTGTGAGGAAGAAAGGGAGGAATCATAGACAACCCTGAGCTTTCTGATATGAACAGGTGAGTGACAAGATGAACTGAGAAAGGGGACAGTAGGTAAGAGGCAGATTTGAAGAATATGTTGAACATGCAGGGACTGGCAAATCTCCAAGCAGAGAGGGTAAGCAGGCAGCTGCTCTTGTCTAAGCAACCAGATTATAATGTGCCTTCGTTTGAGTGATCATTTTAGACACAGGCTGAGAATTTGGAAGTTAGGCAAAGATTCTCATATTGGACTGTAAACTTCTCCATGGACAGACATTTTACTAAGTGAATTATGTTCTTTCTAGTTTCTGTTCCACAGTACCAAGTAAATGGTAAAGTGTTGACATAATAAAGTGATAAACATAATAAAGGTAAGAAAAAGTGGTTCACAGGAAATTCCGATTTGAGACCATATTAAAGAGTTAACAATGCAAGTTACCAGGATGATCTGCAAGGCAATTTGAGGGTACTTAATGAAATAGTAATGATTTACCATGTACAATCTGGAAGGAAAAAGAAACAAATAGTAACAACAAACAAACAAAGCCGATGGCTATGAGATATGCCATCAACCAAAATTTTTGTGGAAATGCTGATGATTCCTTCAACAATTTTATTATAAATTTTTTTCTTGTACTTTATAAAATGCTAAGATCAATTTCAAAAACAGTTCAGAAAAAGGATATTAAATTAAGTTGCTTTTCAACCATAGAGACACATAAGGAAATTAGTTGAATGAATGACAGGAGGAATGGATACAGGTAGTCATAAGCAAGAATTTAAAAATATTTTCTATATTAGTTATATTATTCATGATATGAATAAGCTTATATTTACAACCTACTAACTGACAAGCAGGGCTTCCCTAGTGGCTCAGTGGTAAAGAATCCACTTGCAATGCAGGAGATGTCAGTTTGATCTCTGAGTCAGGAAGATCCCCTGGAGAAGGAAATGGCAACCCACTCCAGTATTCTTGCCTGGGAAACCCCATGGACAGAGGAGGCTGGTGGGCTACAGTCCACGGGGGTTGCAAAGAGTAGAACATGACTTAGCAACTGAGCATGACACACAGGAACTGATATGGCAGTTTTCTGGATGTTATAGAAATAAAAACCAATGAGTCTCAGAGTTTACCTTAAAAGAGCTTACCATCTATAGGAGAGAGGGCCTAGAAGACCAAAACTGAAATACACATGCTATGTTTTATGACAGACCTATAGTGATCAAGGGAAAAGGCAATGGCACCCCACTCCAGTACTCTTGCCTGGAAATCCCATGGACGGAGAAGCCCGGTAGGCTGCAGTCCATGCAGTCGCTAAGAGTCGGACACGACTGAGCGACTTCACTTTCACTTTTCACTTTCCTGCATTGGAGAAGGAAATGGCAACCCACTCCAGTGTTCTTGCCTGGAGAATCCCAGGGACGGGGGAGCCTGGTGGGGTCTATGGGGTCGCACAGAGTCGGACACAACTGATGCGACTTAGCAGCAGCAGTAGCATAGTGATCAAGAGAGCCTTAATATTTCCCTCATGTTCATTAAACTTTAGACAGGTTTCTTCCAGACTCTAGGACCCTGATCTCTTTTTCCTTAAAGCATCTACTTTATGAAACTTGTAATTGCAATTTCTTGCTCTGTTCCTACGTAGTGTAGATAAATCTCCCAGCCTCACTAGTTTGACAACCCAGAAACATTCTTCTCAAGGACCTGAGAGCCAATCCTTTGAAATGCAATTATTCAGGAAGACAGGGTCCCTTCCCAAACATCTCCATGGGAGGGAAGGAGCCTAACTTCAATAAGAATCAATTAACAAACACAAGTGGCCTGATCACACTGACCAACTCCCCTCTAAGGTCCTCTAGTACTTTTACCACCAGCTCATCCCAGTGTGTAGAAACTCTCCTGCCTTTGTTTCAATCAGTGGAGTCTAATGTCTCTTTCCCATTACAAGAGTCTTGAGCAAAGTCTTCCTTGTCATTTTTAAGAATATGCAGCACAATTTCTCTCTGACACATCAAAATATGGCAACATCAGGTACTCAACCTGTGAGGGAATAGATAAGACTTTTCCCAAAGGATGTGTAAATTATGAGAACGAAATATACTGGGTGAGTAAGCATTCCAGGTAAGTGACAGGCAGGTGTACAGGCAGATTACATGGAGCATAATGTCACTTTCTTCAATTATAAGATTCTCAACAAGGGAAATAAATAAACTAAAATTGAAAACAATCTGAATTCTTTCTATAGAAGCCAATAAAATATATGCATCTATTTAATATTTATGGAGAAGGCAATGGCATTTAATATTTAAGAGCAAACCTTGAAAATTACTCTTCTACCAAAGTTATCTCCTTGTCTATTTCTACATTGTTTTTATTGAAGTTAAGTTCAAATCAGTTACTGTTGAGAATCTTTACATGTTAACATACTTTTTAACCTAATCCTTTAAGTCAAGACATTTATAGGTGAATCACTGGCTGAAGGATAGACTTGAATCAGACATAGGACATACTCTACTGCCCAAGGCGATTATTCCATCTTGAAAGTTATACACACTCATGGCAGTGAATTCATAGGGAAGAAGCTAACAAAAGCTCATTTTTTCTCTTTTTCCTTTCAGGGCAGCCCCCACGAGAGCAGCTGTTCTCTTATTAAGGCTGCTCAACCTTAGCAATAAACCTCTCTGGAATTAAACTGAATAAGGTGACGTAGAAGGGAGTTTGTACCAAATAAATTTGCGTAGATTAGAGTCCGCAGGTGGTCTAAAATATGTCTGTATTGGGAGCCAAATTGTTCAGCACTGGAACCTTTTGAAATGAGAACAAAGGTCCTTTCATTGCTCAAATTCTAAATGCAGCTTAGTACTTCATTAGAAACCTCTTAGTTCACTGTAGGAATCTTTCGGATTTAATTATGATGTAGGGGAAAAAAGCTTTCTTTCCCTAGGATACCATATTGAAACATTTTATTCTGTATTTCCTGAGAGATCACAAGTTAGACAGATTGCTGAAATTATCAATGCATATTTAATTTACATTTTTTTCTGAAATCTAAATTTTAGGATAAACCAAATTAACCATCTCAGTCATTATGAATCCTGAAATTAAAGTTACTAAGAGTCAGTAATAATAGAGTTAAAACTGAAGAAACCTGAGTTTCCATTCTGGTTCTGCAGAAACCATCTACACCTTGGGATGTCTGTTAAACTCCTGAGACTCAATGTAGAGTTTTGTAAAATGAGGCAGCTGAACTGGGTGGTCACCAATTCCATTTCTAGAATTCCATGTGGCCAAATTTTACTAAACACTAATGCTGCTCAATATTTATCATTTTCTTGGCTATAATGGGAAACTTCAAAGGTAATTTTTCAAAAGCTATGGTTATCAAATCATTGTTGATGATGTCTTAAATTCTAATGTAAGGTGACCAGTTGATGTTTAGAAGCCACTAGTAAACAGAATCCACAGAATTCTCATTCCTGCTTTAGTGAGCATGATTTAAAAAGGGAATATCAGGAGAGTAACACATTAGAATCTGGGAGTCAGTATGGCCACCCAACTCTACAGAACAGAGACAAAATGGATATTTAGCATTTGCTGCTAAAGCCTATGTTGACAGGTTGAGCCTGTTGAATTTCCTAACCTAGGTTCTTTAATTCTTGATGCATAGATTATGTGTGTGTTGTTTCGATGTATTTGCGTTCAAATAGCAATCAGGTAGGGCCCATGGGAGCAAAGTTTTTCCAGTAGCTAAGCTGACCACACTTTTTAATAACATTCAGTGGAAAAACTGCCCAGAACTTAGACAGCAAATTACCTGGCTCTCTGAATGAAAAAAAAATCATGCATGTTTATTAAATGAGAAAATGAATAAATAATCCATGAATCCAATCTTAGCTCCTAACTCTGAATGCCAAGGTAAGCACAGAATTTTTAATAGAAATCTTTTTATAAGCATCAGAGGAATAAAATAAAATTAACGTGAGAATAGAATACTGAAGAAAAACAACATCTGGTTTTCCTCTCATTCTGTTATCAACATTAATACATGGGTAAGAACTTAAGCAAAAATCTGACCTAAAACCAAAATTGCCCCTCTCTACCCAGCCTATGGTTAATAATGAGTTTTTTTTTCTATGCTTATGTGAGCTTACAACAGGGCACTTACCTGAGGGTGAAATAGGTTAATATCCACATTAGACTATCTCTCTACTAGATGGCCAAAATGAACTATGTCACTCATTTTCCTGACTGCTAAAAAACAGGAACAAATGATCAAGGTGTCTTTCACTGGTAATAGTTTTGGGAAAGGCTTTGAAAACTACCAACAGTAAGATTGTGTTTGATGAAGGTAGGTAGAAACTGCATACTATATTTCCATGAACACAGGAACAGTATTTGTGCAATGTCACTAGAAAGGTTATTGGTTTTCCTAATTATCCTTGTCCCTATGGCATGAGTAACAGCAGAGAATATTTCAAGAGATGAAGAGATCGGAATGGCTGTACGATACACTGCAAAATCAATGACCAGATGTGACCATTCTCACTGTCGCTGCTCTCACTGCCCTTGCCCAATGCCTCAGTCATCTCTCATTTGGATATTTCAAGAGCTTTTTAACACACCGTCCTGCTTACACCCTTGCTCACCCCAAACTCCATAAGATTTTCCATGCAATAATTGAAGCAATCCAGTTAAAACATTAAGTTGAATCAACCAAGTTTTCTGTTCAAAACCTCTGATGGCTTCCCGTCTTACTCAGAGAAAAAGCCAAACTCCATTCTGCAGAACCCTACCTTCTAACCCTCTACTATCACCTGGGTCCCCACTGTCACCCCCTGCTGCTCCCCATCCACTTCCTCTGCTCCAGCCTGCCAGCCCTCCTGGTGCTTCCTGAACACCCAGCCAATGTCCACAGCAAAACCTTACATGGCTGGCTTTCCTCTCTCCTTGAAATGCTTTGTCCAAAACTATTTCCATGGGTCACTCTCTTGCTTCTTTCAAAGTTTTTTTTTTTTTTTTTAATACCTTTCTTATTTAGACCTTCCACGGCAATCTTGTCTATGATTTCAATCTTTTTGTGCAATATTTCATAACCTCTTTAAGTCTAGCATTTATCAGCATCTAACATATGGACTTACTGATTAGTCTTCCCTAGTGTCTGCTGACCCCATTGGAAATACAAGTCAAGAAAGGCAAGGACTGATTTTTTTTTGTCTGATTTGTTCATGGTTCTATTTTTAATACCTGGAAAAATGCCTGGCACAGAGTAGGTGCTTAACAAACATTTGATGAGTGGGTGATTACTACCTCTTACCACTTGAGCATCTCTCCCCAACCAAGCCAGTAAAAGCCTCTGTTGGTCTAGATGGTACCTGAGATTCCTTTCACTGCTAAATACTCTGAAAAATAGACTTTGATTACTTATTTTTTAAAAATTCATGACAGAGAACATACCTTTGTATGAACATGATATTATAATAGATCCCATAATCTGTAATTTCTATGATGATGATGATATTTGGGAAGCAGGGAGTATCCATAATCAATTCAGTAGACGATGTGTGGACTTAACTAGGTAACTCATGAGAAGCTCAACTTTATCAGAACCTATGTAAGAAAACAATCCTAGGAGAAACCCATTCGAGAAAGATTTTATGACTTACTTGGAGATTCATTATTTTCACAGGTTTCCTCTTCATTTGGTGCTTCCTCCTCCTCCTCTTCTGGGTCATCCGTGTCTCCTGACTCATCACCGTCTTCCACCCATTTCCCTGGCATTAGTCCTGCTGAATCGTAGGAGTTGCACAGAGGACCCACGATGTGTGAGATGAAGGATTCCTGAAGGTTGGCCAACTGAGGAGCAGAACGGTCCATGAAGGGGCTTATTGGTAACCCAAGGCTGGCCTCTTCATCACCCTAGAAACAGGAATGTAGCAACACGGTTAACTAGAAAGGCAAACGACAAGGAAAGGGTAAAATACAAATTAAGTCACCATTCTCTTGGCATCTAAAATGTGCAAATATGCAAGAATCTGGGCATTGATGTGTGAACTCTCTCTGTACTTGACTGCTAAAAGATTTTACCCAAATTACTAAGATTCCTATAGGACTGCTTTGTTGCTACTTATCCTTTGGTAATCTTGAGGGTTTAGCTTTCGATCAGGGGAACTACCAGAAATGGTGTATGTCTCAGTAGATGATCTCTGCCATTACACTAGTCACTGTTCCTTATATCAGAGTGTAAGTTAGAATATAAAGACATCTTAAAAGGCAATGCTGGACATAAATATCCACCGGATAATCTATCATGTTTGCCTTTTTTTGTCTTGTCTGCTAGAAAGTTTAAAATAACTTATTCTTCAATTAAAATTGGTACTTTATCCCAGCTTTGGGTTGAATTATGTCTTCTGTGATCATATAGCTTCTGATATTCTTATTTTTCTATGTTTAATAGTACTACTGTATATGTGTTTTTATTTTGAATGAATTCATCTTTCTAAAGAAAAAATTAGATTGAAAGCCCCAAATTACCTAACAACATTAATGAAATAATTATACCAAAATACCTGTATATGTAACGGAATTATCACAAGTTGCTTTTCTTTACATTTTATATATAGTCAATATTTCAGGACTGAGTATCAATTAGTTTCAAGAAAACACAATCTTTTCTAGAAAGTATAAACTTTTTTTATGAGTCCTATCTATAATACTCAAAAAATTCTTTAAATATGTTTGGTGAAAGGTGATTTATTACTTACCAAGGGGCCTCATCTTATTTCTGGATGACTTTGGGAATACAAATTTCTTTTTGACATTGACCTAAAATCTGTCTCCTTATAACTTCTATAGACTGGCTATAGTCATGTCTATTTTAAGGGGAGTTTTTTTTTTTTTTTTAAATAAAGCAAATCCTGTGGTATCTTATATAATTTATCTTCTTTAAGCTATACAACATCATGATAAACCTAATCCTAAATTTGCATGTCAGTCTTTTAAGTATCTAAAGAGAGTTATTACTTCTGTTTTTCCTTAGGGTACATATTTGTACTTCTTCCCTGGCCTTTTAGGTCACTACTCATGCCTGACATTTACCCATCTCCACTACCTCAAGATTCCTCTTACAAGAGACGTTTACAGCACCAAACACAAGGTTTCAAGGTTGGGGTAAGGTCATGTGGGGAAGATCCCTTCATGTTCTGTTGGTAATGTGTCAAATAAAATGCTATTTTTATTAGCTTTTTAATGTACTGCTGTTATAAACTATTAGAAAAGTAAATGAACTTAACTTGATATACATTCATCCAGTTAAATTTAAGCCTAGCTTCTGTTATGATAAAATTGATGAGTATTTCAATGGGATTCCTAATATGTTCTGAGGTCATTCCATTATCTTAACACCTTTTTCCATCAAAATACTTAATAACTTTACTTTAAGAGTTTTATGTTTATAGTTTGGTTCAATTTTTGTCATTTTTTTAAACCTCTGATTAAAATTGGCCAGTGCCTTTTCTCATGGTATCATGAACATAAAATGAATAATCACACTTTTACAGCCTTTGGAAGCTTTAGAGCAGGGGTCCCCAACCTCCAGGATCAAATGCTTGATAATCTGAGGTGGAGCAGATGAAATAATAATAGAAATAAAGTGCATGATAAATGTAATGTTCTTGAATCATCCTGAAATCAACCCCCTACTCCATCCATGGAAAAATGGTCTTCCATGAAACCAGTCCCTGGTACCCAATAGGTTGGGGATTGCTGCTTTAGGAAATCTATAAGCAGCCTCAATATGATTAATAAAAATAGTTAAATTAGCTACCTGTTCATAAAATTCATTGACAATACCCTCTGTCCACTGAAGATGGAGCTCTTTACTCTTAGCTGGCCCATTGATATCAGCCAACTTTATACACATTTGACAAACCAGTAGACGATCATTTTCATTCGTCCAATCTATTCCGACTTCATCATTCACCTGTTTGAAGAACAAAGTTTAAGTGAATGCACAAGTTGAACGGGAAAATAAATTACAGAAAACTGATCATCTTGTTACTCTGTATTCCGATCTGTTTACCATGTGCAGATAGGAATACCAAGTAATGAGAAACATCTCAGCTGTTTCAAATAATGTTATTTGGCTTGCATAAATTAGCAGTGAAATAGCTCACCTAAAAAAATAATAACAAATGATGGATAATTATGGAATTGAAAATAAATGCTATTTAATACTAGCATGTGTTATAAATTACTATTAAAATACTGTAGCTACAAATAATAAGAAATTTTCTTGAGTTACTTTTTGGGCATTTATTATATGTTTGATGTATTAAATTCTGCTTCAGGTTTTTGACCTTTACTACTATGAGGTATTAGTATTCCACAGAGATGAGAGCAAAAAAAAAAACTAAAACAAAATCATAATGATAGTTAGAATTCTATTATTCTTCTGCAGTACAAGGTATAATATATACTGACAGGACCTCAATATATTCAGTTTCCAGGTTGGGACCAATGCCTAAATAACTGCTTCTGGTTTAACACTGCATTGCATTTCATTTCCACATTTGACATCTATGAGGTGGCAGCAATGAGTTTTCTTTAACACCCTCATTCCATGACATCTTTCAATGTGGCCAGAAAATGAGCACTGATACAAATCTAGTTACCTTGGCATTAAATTTGGCAACAAAGTCAAAGTGTTTCTTCAGGTCAGTGGCCAGAATTGCTTCAATGACAAGGAAACGGAAATGCTTAAATTCCACATGGTCAAGGTTAACTAAGAAGTTATATTCTGGCCGGGACATGAAAAGGTTCCATGCAGCAGCCGCATGATGATTCTCCAAGACTGAGCGATCATTGTAGAGCACCGCCTAGGCAAAGACGAGAGTCAAGAGTTCAGCTTTTTAAATTAAAAACAAAAATAAATAAGAATATGCAAAGCATTTGGAATCACCTTTTATCATAGAACATAGAAGCACAACTGTATGATAGCTGGTTGTTAAGAATTACTTATTACTGTACATTGACTGTTTACTTTTCTTGGTTATTTTTTCTTTTTTTGGTAAGATAAAGTTCATTTCCTTGAAATTTTATTTCAAATTCTTGTAAGTGAAGGGCGTAGACTTAGCTTATTTCAGATTACTCTTCTTTTTGCAAGGCATAGGAGTTTAACCATAAAAATATGAAAATATATTAATATCCCTAAGAGGTAACTCAGTTATCCCCCACATCTAAAATTAGAATGACTTCCTTTTAATTAAACACATGTAACTAATAAAGAGGGATGATATCCCTGAGAAGCCCCTAATTCAAACTATTCTTACCTCATAGTCATAGGAAATATCACCCTCTGTCTAGTAATTGAAAGTGTATAGTAAATATCTACTTGTTTGAATAATGCTGAGGGAAGCTGTGAAGCAAAAGAAAGTTGCCTAAAAAAATGTCCAAAGTCTAGTGTGGCAGATTGATGATGGAAGGGAAAAAAAGGTATAAGGACAAAAAGGAAAGACCAAGCACATGAAAATTAATATTGAGGTAAATGAAAATACATGGAAATGTAGGAAAACTGAATGGTAAAATGTGCTGGCCAAAGGATTTGGTTATATTTAGGGAAAATATATAGTGTATGGAGGAAACAGTGAAAGAAATGTAAGTAGTCAGAAAAAAATCAGGATATTTGTACTGTATACAGATGAAAGGAAAATTACTTATAGGAAATTAATTTTAATTAACTAAAGGACTGGAGTTGGTGATAGACAGGGAGGCCTGGGGTGCTGTGATTCATGGGGTCACAAAGAGCTGGACATGACTGAGCGACTGAACTGAACTTAAAGGAAAGCTCTAGGCTAGTCTATAAGACAGAGTGTGGAAACAGATAAAAATAGATGAGAATAGAGTAAAAGGCAAAAAGCAAACATGACAAAAAAGAGTAATGGGTCAGATTAGTCTCTAGAGCCTCTAGAAAGAAAAATAAGATCATGGGATCTTTAGTAAAATGGGTCCATCCGTTTGATTAAATCAAAGTTTAATTATATAGATGGAGATTCCTAAATACAGTGATCGATATTTGACTGAAATTTAAGCATGTGCCCAGAGGAACTTCTTTAAAGTTACTGTTTTGAGAAAACTATGTTCAGGTAAAAGATTTACCTCAAATAAAATAAATCAATCTTTAATTCTTCCTAATCAACAAAAATGCCATAAAAATGATATGTTATAATATATCTCAAAGGAACTGGATTTACATCCAAAGAAGCCTCTAATTCTTAAAGAACTGAAAAAGATTTGGTTCTCCAATCTTTTTAGAAAGAAAAGTTTTGTACAGGTCAGATATTCTTTGTTGAGGAAATTCATTAACATGAATTCAGCAGTTTTTCTTCCTCAGAAGAAAACTGAGACGGGATCTCCATAGTTGATAAATGTAGACCCATCATTAATAACTTAGAACAAACCATCATATCTTTTCAAAATGAGCATGGTCTCTAAGAATTTTATCTCAGGTCTAAACATAGTTTCGTTCGTATTTGCTTGGTGCCTGCTATAAGTCAGATTTATAAAATTAATGTTCTTCAGAGAAATCTCAAAATTGAATTACTTTCCTGGTCAAAATCAAAAGGTTTACCTGAGGAGCGCTCGTTGCAACCAGAAAAGCGTTAGTCCTTCCTGGGTGATCATAGTCATGCATGGCTGCAGCCACGTACAAGGCCATCAACTCCAAGGCAGGGATATTTCCAGACAAACATCCATATTTATCATCAGGCACATTATACATTTTTGAGAATACATATCCCATATGGCCATGTGTAAATCCACTGTCAGAATCTGAGAAGAGACAATGAAAATAACATAGCTTTGAACAAAGTAGCAAACTGGTATCAGTTATGTTCACTTATTTAAAAAGCCACTCTTCTGTTCCCATAGTTTACAAGGGAGCACAGAGAACTTAATATGTACCTGAATCGCTTGCTGATCCGTGATCATTAATCACAGTTGAGAGGCCTGGAATAGGTTGTGTCGTGAGATACCAAACAGCATGTAAGACGTCCGTGGCATGGATTCTGTTGTGGTCTGTAACCAATGCAAAGGAACAGGCATGCATCTGTGAACTCTGGGCTCCGAGGACTAAGAGTGCCACCTACTGGACAAACGGTTTAGTCCTCACATTTTAAATAACCTGGGTGAAAGTCAGCCAAACATTCTAGGACAAATACTCTGTGATTCCTCTTCCATTTCTCTATAATATTCATAGTAACAAGAAAAAAAACAAACAAAACTTACAACATTCATCACACATGCAGATGTCTTAAGTGAACAAAATCTGTGTCCAGCATCCACCTAACATAAATAAATTTCTCTAAATAACCCAACATATATAAACTCACTGTGTGAATCCACTGCAATGTTTACTCTTGTCCTTAGGCCCATGCTCCTGTGTAAAACTACACAGAGGACCAGAACAAAAGACCCGTGATACACTTAACCTAGCTCAGGCCAATGGTCCATACCACCCAGTGTTTCATTTCTGATAAATAGCACTCAAATAAAACCTGTGCATTGAAAACAGTGTTATTCTTCGGTATCAAACTTAAAACATTGTAAGAGAATGAGTAACATTTTTTTATATGTATTAATAGATAAAATCCACAAAGCAAAGCAAAACCAAAATCGATAATGTTCTCCGATCTAGAAATTCTGGTTTGGGAATAAAGTTCTAGGAAATATAGAAAGATAAAAAATTAAAACCTCCTTGTACAATAACATAAGGGGTTGAGCCATCCTGAAGTGTATAAATCTACAAGGCAACCAAATCCCCCAGTTAAAATGCCCCTATCATAGAAATAGGGTTCTATTTCTACACGTGTGGTCTAGCTTCTATGGAACCATGATCAAAGGCCCACTGTGTTCCTGGCTCACCTTCTTTCTCAGTCCATTTTTTCCACGTTTTTCTCTTATCTGGCCCTTCAGAATACTTCACTGATTTGGTATGCTTCATTCTAAGTATGCTAACTTCATACATTTTATTTCTAATGACCAACCATGATATGATTTCCCTCTACAAGGTAAGAGACGACATCTCTGAATAGCACTTGACAGAAGAGGAGAAGCAAAAACAGAGGAGAACAAGCAGAATAATAATGAAACTTTGAGAGCAACACCTGTTCTCCGATCAGGGAAGAAAACAGAAATTAGGGCATCTGTGTTGTTGGCGGCAGACAGGAGCACGTGTGAAGATGGTGTGTGTTTTCCTACATTTCTAGCAACTTTAAGTGAAGACACATGGGTAAATCTTGGGTAAACACTCCAGAAACTCAGCGAAGGGTTGAGGGAGGTCTTGAGAGGATGTTTTCAGAAGAGCTTTCAGAAGCAGACCTCCTAAGTTCTGGAGTGGTAAACAGCAAACCTTATTCACTGTATCATTGCCAAATGATATTACCTAGTCTCCCAAGAACACTTTTATTCAAACTGGGGTCTCTATCTCCATGTGTGGACTATCCCAAATGATTTAAGACAATTACATTTTAAATCTATATCTGTGCCAGTGTACAAAGTTGATCATGCTAGATGTCCCAGGGTCTAGGACATACCTGATTTTATCTCTGCTCTGACATTTATTACCTGTATTACTGAGTCATTTAAAACATTGTCTCATTTCCTTATCTTAAAAACATGGAGACAATAATAGTGCCTATTTTATAGTACAATTTCGAGAATTACAGAAGGGGACCTATTTTAAAGTGGCTGCTGTATACTAAGCTTGTGAGTGATGTAAATATCATTCACCTAAAATACATGATGAAATGATTGGATGGCATTACCAACTTCATGGACATGAGTTTGAGCAAGCTCCGGGAGTTGGTGATAAACAGGGAGTCCTGGCGTGCTGTAGTCCATGGGGTCGCAGAGAGTCATATACGACTGAGTGACTATACGGAACTGAACTGAAAATACGTGATTGCTCTTACGACACAATAATGAGTTAGTGCAGATTACCAGTTTCCTTTCAAAAATCAATGCTGGATTTGTAAAAATAGAATTGAAGAGCTAAAATAAAAGCTAAGCTAAGCCATGGAGGAGGGAGAAGGCAGCGATGACCCACCAGAAGAACATGCAACCTGGTCAGAGGGTTTCCGGGGCTATGTTGGAAAAGAGTTTCTGGGTTAAGTTCTTTACTCTTCCCTTGCGACAAGCTGGGAAAATTACTGTGTGACGTAACTACCATTACTACTACAAGTCAGAGAAACCTGTGCATGTGCCCAGCATTACAAGGTGGGTGGAGGCGGCATCAGGGTATTGACTGTGTCTCTTTGGGATGAAAAATAGACAACTAAGTCAGGTGAACTTGTAGCTCTTAAGTTATACTACTTCCTGGCCTGTTCCCCATCCCAAGGTCCCAGTCCAGAAGGCTTTATAGCTTATCTGTGAGTGTGTGTGTGTGTGTGTGCTTACACTTAGTCATTCAGTTGTGTCCAATTCTTTGTGACCCTGTGGACTGTAGCCCACCAGGCTCCTTTTCCCATGGGATTCTCCAGGCAAGAATATTGGAGTGGGTTGCCAGGCCCTCCTCCAGGGGATCTTCCTGACCAGGGATTGAACCCATGTCTCTTAGGTCTCCTGCATTGGCAGGCAGGTTCTTTACCCCTAGTGCCACCTGGGAAGCCCAAAATTTCACTTAACAAACTATCTAAATAGTGCTGAAAATGTAAAAAAAAAAAAAGAAAGCTTGTCAAACACATTTTTTGAGGTAAGTATAACCATTTTGGGGCTTCCCTGGTTGCTCAGATGGTACAGAATCTGCCTGCAATGCAGGAGACCCAGGTTTGATCCCTGGGTCAGGAAGATCCCCTGGAAAAGAAAATGACAACTCACTCCAGTATTCTGGCCTAGAGAATTCAATGGACAGAAGAGCCTGGTGGGCTCCAGTCTATGGGGTCTCAAGAGTCAGACATGACTGAGCAACTAAAACCTAACTTAATTTATAATCATTTTAAGTAGATACACATATACGTATAACTGAATCACTTTGATGTACACCTGAAATTAACACAATATTGTTAATTGATTCTATTCCAACATAAAATAAAAGTTAAAAAGTTTTTTCGATATATGTTTTGCTTTTTAGAGGTTAACATAATCTTGATTTAAAAACTAGGTATGAGAGTATATGGGGGGAAAAAACCTTTCTTTTGCTTTTGAGTATAGGTTCACAAGTGCTAAACAATAGCTAACCAAACCTAACTCCTTTAATACAAATCACATATATTTATACAGATATAGTTATGCAGGTGTAACTCTAAAGGGATCACACTGTCACTATCACTTAAGCAGGATGGAAAATTTATCTGCCTTTAAGAAGTCGTTAAGATATTTATTAAACACATACTCATACCTACTATGAGAAAATATTGTGCCAAGTGCTGGTGGCACTGCTGCTCTTGCTATTAATTCTCTGGGGAGCACCTCAGGTGCAAAGGCACCTAAGTCAACATAGGGGATTGAGAAGTTTCTATAAGACAGACAAATATGCTCAAAGACTGCTCTTTTTCTGGCCTTGATAGGGAACTGACAGAGCTAAGGAATGAAATCAGAGCTATCCTTATTGTATCATTATTATTCTCATCCTCTTCCTTCATCTCTGCAATTTGGACAAATCTCTCAATAATTCTCTCACCCACCTGGCAAACAACCCCCGCCCCTGCCTCTTGGACAACACACAAACACATGTGTACATACGAATAACATCACCCGCCTTCCCCTTTCCCAGAACCTGCCTACCCCCTCTTCTGTCTTAATAGACCTGTTTTCTCTTTTTATCCTTTTCCTCAAGCACAGGGTTGCAATGAGCTGCTATGGAAGGCTGCAGATGCCTATAAAATTTATAGGTTTTTAGAACTCAATTTACAGATTTTCTATTTAAAGTTCTCTATGCTCCTATTCACCAATAAGTGAAGCAAAGTACTAAATAATAGAAATGAGACTTGAAACACTTTTTCCCCACCTTTGGAAAGTAGCTAATAGTGTAACAGTTCTGCCCTCCTAGCTTGTTGCATGTTGCCTCAGTGACTACCTTTAAACTCAGGCGGCGCGTCACACACGCCTGATCCAACTGAACTAGACGGAGGCTGTGCTGACTGTGTTCAGTCGCGTCTGACTCTGCACCACCCCATGGGCTGTAGCCCGCCAGGGGACCTTCCCGACCCAGGGATCTAACCCGCAGTCACTTAACATCTCCTGTTCCGGCAGGCGGGTCCTTCAGTAAAGGTTCTAGGCATAAATGTACAAGCTTTCATACTTTCCCGCTTCTCTTGGAAATTGTTAAAAAGGGTATTAAAGCTGTAATAAAATTTTAGTTTCTAACATTTTAGCTCATTGTCATATTAAGGCTAATCTTGCCTGGAAAATCCCATGGACGGAAGAGCCTGGTGGGCTGCAGTTCATGGGGTCGCTAAGAGTCGGACATGACTGACTTCACTTTGACTTTTCACTTTCATGCATTGGAGAAGGAAATGGCAACCCACTCCAGTGTTCTTGCCTGGAGAATCCCAGGGATGGGGGAGCCTGGTGGGCTGCCGTCTATGCGGTCACACAGTTGGACACGACTGAAGTGACTTATCAGCAGCAGCAGCCCTATTTTGGTTACCTTTAGGCATTTTTTGTGTAGTTATGGGTTTATACAGAGATATTAGAAACACAGTTCTCTAGGAATAAATGCTAAATTTTTGCATATGTTAATTTAAAAAATGATAAATACAGTTTTTAATAAATATCTATCTTGATCTAAATTTATAACCCTATAACATGCATGGTATTAAGATTTAAAAGTGATCATGAATTAAGTTAAAACTTTTCTGTGATAAGATGTAAATAAATTCCCTTTCACATCTAACAGAAAAAGCAAAGATATAACAAATTCTTTTCTACATGAAGAACCTGGTATTTCAGGGAAAACATCTGTTTACTTGCAATATACAAATAGATAATAATAAAATTTATAATCTGCAAACTTTTTACAGTTAAATAAATACTGGTCAACTTTATGAGTTAATGGAATACTATCTAGAGAAAAGTTGAAAGAGATTTGAACTCAGTGGAACTTGGCAATGGTTGATTATATTATATGGAAATGTAATATTAGTATTATTTATAAATTTAAATTTAATTCATCAATTAATATTATTTGTAAATTTAGTCTGATGACTAGCTGTTCTGTAATGTTTGCAGTGGCTTCCTTTTTGTAAAAGCTTATTTATGTAATTCCTTAAGCTTTGAGAAATCACTAACACTTAGGTCAGTCTTTGGCATTCAACCAGGGTAGCTCTGGGAAAGCAGTATTTAAAAAAGCAAGGCTTATCTTAAGATCCTTTCAAACTACCCCTTTTTCATAACTCTCTCTTCACTTCCATAGCCCCATCTGCCAGAATTTCCCACGGTGCCCAGAGCTCTTAAATTCCCCTCTCTACTCCACCATCCTATTTTGTCTGCATTGAGTCCCATATTCTTCCACAAATTTCATTTGTAGATTTAATTCTTGATTCTCCTTTTCTACCATACAACTTGTAAATTCAATAACTCATTCCTCTTTCCTATCACACATTAACTGTGCATTTTTATCCTAACATAGCATGTGATGGCATTTTCAAAACCAGCGTCTTAATAATGAATCACTTGGTTAATGCTCTACCCTACCCCTTCTGAACACGCTTGTTCTAGTCTCCATACAACTTTTACTTAAGCTCTCTGCTACTAGAAATAGACATGAGTTCTGGGGTTCTAAAGTTCAAAGTACATAAAAGCAAATTTAGAAACTTAAAACATGATTTAAGTAACACAAACTCTAGTCAACATACTGTATTTAACTATTTTTTCTTTCTAAAGTTCCATGTGATTTCTGTACACTTCTGATTAGATTTACAGCCATTTCTCCAGTTTCATATATTCTGTAGCATGTAGGACAAAGCTACTTACATGTTCTGATGATACAGAAATGCTACATATTGAAAATTTACTATCTCTTCTGTATTCCAGTTCCTCATGATTACAAAGGACAGACTTATTCTTGCAATATTCTAAGTTCATAAGCTTGGACTCTTGGTTGTGCCCTCTCCTTTGGTCTTCACATTTTATCTTGATTTTTTAAAAAGTTCCTAATAATTTCCCCACAACCACTTCCAGTTGTCTTTTCTTTTTCTATTTTATTCATTAGACCATCATCGTCCTGTCCCTCTATTCCGAGCCAGGCTCATCTTATACTGAAAAACTTTAATTGTTAGTTAACTCGGCAGATGCTACAGCAAAGGTTGAGAATTCTACCCAGTAAAAGGAGTATGTTATAAAATGAGCAATAAATTAACATGTATTTATTTAGTACACACTTAAATTGGAGCTACTTATGTGCAAGTTACTATTATAATCCTTTAACAATTATTACATCATTTTATCCTTGCAACAATCCTATGAAGTAGTTATTATTACATCCATTTTACAGATTAAGAAATGAGGCATTTAAAAGTTAATTAAGACCAGGGTGTCCTGCAGCTGATTTGCAAAGGGACCAGGATTCTAACATAAACTATTATCTCCTAATCACTATACCACGTGGCCATACAGGATGCTTACAATATGTAATTCTGTGCTAGCTCTTAATTCAATATCCCATTACCCATAGCAAATTTAATGGATTTTAAAAGTATTAATTCTTCTACTTACAAGGAATTTCCCTGTAGCCAGTCTCCAAAGCATGAAAATAATTCATGAATTCCCTAACTGGAATTTTAAAAGCTTCAAAGAGGCCCATGTCTTCAAAAAGTCTGTATGATACCTGTGAAAGAAAAAGACAAGGTCTTACAAAACATCCCTTGATGTGTATTATACATAAAGAGAAAAATGGGGGAAAAGTATACATTCTATCAACCATATTAATGTGTTGCCTATTGAAACCCTTACTGGAAACCACAGATCAAATAGATATTGAAGACTTCGATGGCCTAGCCCTCTATATAATCTATTTTTAAAGGCAGAGACATAAACCTAAGTTACAGCCAATGAAAAAAATCCAGTATACACTAAAGAAATATAACAAGGTATTGTGTGTGACATCAATAATAAGAGAATGATACTGAGTAAATTGCTAATTGTATAATATATGTGCTAAATAAAGAATGAGAGAAAGCTTTCATCTGGACTAATTTTATAAATTAGAAAAAGCTTTCTAGAGGATAAAGAACTGTGCCTTAATGAAGAATAAGGGAATAGAATTACAAGAAAGAAAAGGGTGTCTTGACTGAAATATATAGAGAAAGAAAAGATTTGTTCTAATCCAGTATAAATAAAAATTTTTGAACTAGTTTTCCTCATTTGCCATCTCTCTCCTTTGAATATCTATTCTCCTTCTAATTAGTTTCATAGCTCTAGAGACTCAAATCAGCTAAATATCTTTGGATGTGACTGGAATCTTTGATATGCAAATTGTGGAGAATGAAAAAAATGATAAAGGCACAGAAGAGAGTAATTGGGAGAGAAATGGTTATTCACATGGCAGGATGGAGAGCAGCACCATTTACAGTGACCACACTTTTATTTTTAAAATACAATATGTAAATCAATGATAGTTCAATACAAATTTTTAAAAAAGTGGTCTCACTTTATGTCACAAAGGCACAGTACTGGTTATAATTCAGGAGACTGAGAAAGAATTATTTATCCTTTAAGTTATTTGTATTCTTGCTTAAAATTCTCAAACTACTTCTTCTAAATATTTGATAACTTCATAGTTAAATTTCTATTTTCGTTATGAACTTTACATCTACTCAAATTCACCAGTATTCTTTTATTTAGATATTTAATTTTCATCAATGACATATATTATGTTTATATTTGTGTACATACATAATACATATTTATGGGACTTCCCTGGTGATCCAGACAGTAAAGAATCTGTCTGCAATGCAGGAGACCCCAGTTCGAATCCTGGGTCAGGGAAGATCCCCTGAAGAAGGGAATAGCAACACACTCCATTATTCTTGCCTGGAAAATTCCAGTGTCAGAGGAGCCTGGTGGGCTATAGTCCATGGGGTCACAAAGAGTTGGACATGACTGAGTGACTAACACACACATACACATTTATATATAACTAAAAAAGGGGATTTATTCATTCAGCATATGTCTACTGTCTCCTTCTGTTTAAGATAATTTCCATATATAATGCATATATATGCATACATATATATATATATATACATGAAAAAAACAAGGAAGCTTTCCTTAAAAGAATTTATGGTCCAGCAGGTGAGGGCAGTAAATTATAGACATAGTTAGTAAAGTACACACTATGACTGAGCTTCCCTAGTGGCTCAACCTGCAATGCAGGGGACCACCTGCAGCACAGGAGACGTGGGTTTGATCCCTGGGTCCAGAAGATCCCCTGGTGAAGGAAATGGCACCTCATTCCAGCATTCTTGCCTGCAAAATCCCATGGACAGAGGAGCCTGGTGGGCTACAGTCCATGGGGTCACAAGAGCCCAACAGAACTTAGCGACTAAACCACCACCACACTATGACTGAAAGGGATGTTATATGAACAAAGAAAAAGGGAAGTAGGAATAGAGCTTTGAGTCCAGGAGGAGATGGCAATTACTGTTTTAAATATGGTGGTTAGAAGAGGAATATTCAGGTGAGTTGGGGCAAATAATTGAAGGAGATGCAGAGTGTCATATAGGAATATCTGAGAAAAGTTTCCTAAGCAGAAGAGAAAGATGGTGCAAAGGCCCTGAGGTATGTCTGCTATACTCATAAAACAGCAAGAAGACCAACATGGTCAAAACAGAATGAATGAGGACAGGAGTAAAATTTAAGTTAGTGACTATAGAGTGGTATCGACTGGGTTGCAATCCTGTTTCATAGCCAGATTGACCAGTATGAGGACTTTTATACTGAGTGAGGCAGGGAACCTTTGAAGAGTTGAAGCAGGGGAAGTGTCTTTATTTGACTTATGTTTTCAAAGGAGCACTGTGGCTGCCCACTGGGAATAGAGTATGTATATTATATACACACACTTTTTTCACTTTGAAAAAACTATACAGGTAAGTATACTTAATTTTGCCCCTTTTTCTGTGTTACATAACATCTCCACCTCAACTCTATAAAAATACAATAGAAAGTTAAGGTTGTGGGTTTTGTTATATTTCATAGTTCTTCTAGTTATTTTCTCCTTATTATCGCTTTAAGCTATATTTGAGTCCTTGTTTATAAATACCTGGTGGATTTAACTATACATGTTACTGCAATAAAAATTATTTATAATAGCAGCAGCTATTGACACACACATGTACTCACTATTTTGTATAGATATATATGGCATTTAATAAGCTTGATGCCTCCTCCAAGTACATATATTTACATATATTCATTACTTACATTAATTAATCCATGTAGCATCTTATGAGATAGACACTGTTACTTATTACACTTGAAAGCAGAGGACTCTAAGGCACAGAAAAGTTGAATGACTTGTAAAAGATTACACAGTTGACATGTTATCAGACCAGAATTCAAGTCCAGCATTATGGCTTCAGACTGTGTGCTCGTAACTGTTTCATATCCTATCACCATTATTTGAAAGGCAATATTGTTAGGACTGTAAATGACTGAAGTTTCCTATTATTCTCTTAAAATATTTACAAGATGAATTGAAAAATTCAGACAAGATATTTTTAGGGTATGATTTTCAAATAGGAAAGTTTTCACTGAAGCTGTTAGAAATCAACAGGCAGCGATCCAAACTCATAAATAAAGAAAAGGCACTGTTAACTGGGTAAATATTGGTAACCAAAAAAAGTAAATACTCTTCCCAAATCTGAATGATGTCCTTTTAAATTTGTTAAAATAAACATGATAATCATCAAAAAGGCAAGCAGTACATTAAGGCTGAGAAGTCATTTCCATTGCACATACGTCTCTTTAAAAGTCTTTTGAAGTGAGACTTTTTCTGTGTAGTCTCAGCCAGAAGGTGATTTCTTGGAATGTTCAAGTTAATTCATTTCAGCTGTTCTAAAGCCTTATAAAGTGCAAAAAAAAAAAAGTCTTTTACATACTGAAAATTTCATGGTTTTTATGCTTATAAACTCAAATCAGAGAAAAAATATCATAAAGTTCTACTTAGCAAGGCAAATAAAGTTGCCTTTTCTCAAAGTTCAATATTTGGTTTTATAGAAAAATAGTGACATTGTAAACCATGTAGTTATTTATTTATTTTGAAAGATAAGTGGAAAAAAAGATACAAAAATCTAATTGCTATTTATATCTAATCTTCTATTGTCTATTTATATTCATAAGTTAGAAAATATTTTGTGGCAAAACCTGTCAAGTTGCTCCCTTCTGTCACTCCCCCAACCCCCACCCCCACCACTCACAGAATTTCAAGGGGAGTTAGGTTTCTGCAACACTATTTAGTACAGTCACTTGTGCTGCAAAACCAATTCCTATAATGACAACTTTCTGTTGCTCAGAGTCTCCATTCTGAGTCTGAAAATACAATCAATAAATGCATTTGGCGGGGGCTGAAAAGAAAAAATAAAAAAATTAAAAAAAATAAAAATTAAAAAAAAAAGAATACAGGAAATAGATATAAAAGCAGTTTAAGTACAAGAAAAGGAAAAGCAATTATTTGGTGGATAAGTCAATAAAATTATCCTTATTAAAACAGAGCAGAAGAAAGAATGGGCAAAATGGGATAAAAAAAAAAAGAATCTGAAATAAAGGTAAAATGCCTGGACTTCCTATATATAGAAGCATCAAATCCTGGGTCCAGTGTTTACCATGTGGCTTTAGAAGAGCCCTATCATTTCTCTTTTAAGTCTCAGTTTCTTCTCTTGTCAATTAGAGATTAAAAAAGAAAAACCAACCTGCATCCAAGTTACTCTGAAGACAAAATTGTAAAGTTTTGGAACATCTGTGACATATATACCAAATACAAAACAATTTGAGACTTTTCTTCCCATACCAGGGAACACACTCTTCAATAGAAGAGAAAAAAAGATTTCCTGGCCCACTGCCACCTCCTCTCGTGGCACCATTTCAGGCATTTTTCCAGGTAAAATCACACCCTCAGAGTTCTGGTATGCAATGAGTTTCAGGGACGGGACATAAAACCTCCCTGGAGAAGTCTTGAGGCATGAGGCAGAAGTGGACTGAAGGAAACAGGGGCCCTTTTAAACCTGCCTTCAAGCTCAGCCAGTGTAAAAAGATGCTGCTCAGTATCAAGGAGAAAGGAAGAGAATGGCACTATTAATTTGCAAAAACATGCATGTGTCTTGAGGATATTCTGCCAAATGGAATAAGTCAGACAGAGAAAGACAAACACCATATGGTTTCATTTATATGTGGAATATAACAAACAAGATTAGTGAACAAACCACAGAAAAAGAAACACATGTAGACATAGAGAACAGAGCCGTGATGAGAGAGGGCAAAATAGGTGAAGGGGACTGGCTGTATGGTGACAGGCGGGAACTACATTTTCAGTGGTGGCTCACAGTAGGGTCTACAGAACAAATATAGCATGCACATGAAACTTGTATAATATCCTAAACCAATGTTACCTTAATAAAAATGTTTTAAGAAAAAGAGAAGGATAGTATCTCTAAGTCAAAGTTCAAGGGCTTCCACTCTGGTTCTCAATGTGTTCATGGTCAGAACAGAGTCCAGTAGAGGCTATGAGCATGTGTTATGGAGACTCTACTTATTTTGAGCTTTACAAGCCATCCATTATTTGAACATACCTCTGTGTGTAGCAAGTTGAAGTGTCATTATTTGGATACAGATCTAATTTCCCTATTGGAGCAGAAGTTCCTTGAAGGCAGGGACACTTTTTTTTTTTTTTTTTGTCTTGAAGACTAGCCTAGCATTAGTGTTTGAGGAACAGTAGAAGAAAAGTTGTCTCTATTCCTTCCTTTAAACCTTCATGGGTCAGGAACCCCCACTTTGAAATTCCACAATCAGATAAATTGCTCAGAGTTCTGAAGAAAGCCCGTGTCCACTGCACAGAGAAGAAATCAGTCCAGCAAATGATTTCTCTTCTAGTGTTTTGCAGGCAAGGGTTAATGGGTTCTGAATTCTCACCTAAGTCTGATATTAACAAATTTTTTAGTCTTTAGTATCTCTGCTGTGATATTTCTCCAATCTCTAAGAACTAACCTAAAACATTTTAAAATAAGGTGATAACTATCATTTCAAGATAGCTCAGTTGGTAAAGAATCTGCCTGCAATGCAGGATACCCTGGTTTGATTCATGGGTTGGGAAGATCTGCTGGAGAAGGGAAAGGCTACCCACTCCAGTATTCTGGCCTGGAGAATTCCATGGACTGTATAGTCCATGAGGTCACAAAGAGTTGGACACACGTTTTTGTTGTTCAGTCACTCAGTCATGTCCAGCTCTTTGAGACCCCATGGACTACGGGCATTCCAGGCTTCCCTGTTCTTCACTATCTCCCAGAGTTTGCTCAAACTCATGTCCACTGAGTCAGTGATGCTATCTGACCACCTCATCCTCAGTTGCCTCCCTTCTCCTCCTGCCCATGATCCCCACTGATTAAGACTGTGCATTTTAGTAGGGGCTAGATAATGAAGCAAATCCCTATTGTTTTATTTATTGAGAACAAACATGTTCAAATTCTAAATTTCTGTATGTTTTCTACCTCCCTCAGGGAAATGAAACATTATTTGGAAAATCTTGAAACTGGTCAAACTTAAGGAAAAAGTACTTAAGGGGAAAAAAAAAAGACATTTTATGTAGCAATAGTTTTATATTTCTTGTGATACTGAAAGATGTTTTTCATATTTAAATAAAGAGCTGTATTTAATATGCTTCTCACAGATTGGGGGAAACATACTTTTAATATTTTATTTTTGATAAGGACTAAAGTGAAAGAAAGTAAAAGTGTTAGTCACGCAGTTGTGTCTGACTCTTGGGGACCTCATGGACTGTAGCCCACCAGGCTTCTCTGTTCACGGAATTCTCCAGGCAAGAATACTAGAGTGGGTAGCTGTTCCCTTCTTCAGGGGATTTCTTAACCCAGGGATCGAACCCGGGTCACCTACACTGCAGGTGGATTCTTTACCATCTGAGCCACCAGATAAGGCCTACGCACTGTACTACTCAAAAGTTAAAAAAAAGAGTCATTGGAAATAATTAGACAATAAATTAGTGTTTATAAATTGGCAGCTTTCCTCTTTTGAGGGCTTGGTTCAGCTTTCATTTGTTGAATTCTATGAATTAAGATCATTTTTTCACTTCACTTTTGTATCCCTGCTCCCTCCATTTTGTCTTAGAATATATATATTTTAGTTGCATGGTACAATATTCTACTCACTTGAAGTTCTAATTTCTTTTGTTATCCCACCACCAAGGATTCTACAGAATGCTGGGTATTCTCCACCTAATGCTCACCAGTGGTGTTAACCATGTACAGAGCTTTAAACAACTAAGGAATATTTTCCCTACATTTAAAGTCATATGCATGAATGCGTTTCTTACCTGACTAAGAATACGGCCACATTTTCTTCCTATTTTTTCCACCAAATCAAAAATTGGAAAATTCCAAGTATTCAGTTGCTCCATAATTGAGTCCAAGTTGTCCATGACAAGAGGTTCAGGAGCAAGAATTGGTTTTTCCTATAATGAAGATAAAATATTTTAACAATGTGCTGTTTTTCTACACAGCAATTTGTCCCTTCTTTGGTAAGTTCCTTCTTTTCTAAATCAAATGGAGTTTACCTGAAATAAATGACTTTGGGGTGAATGAGTGATCTTAAAAAAAAAGTCAAAAGAAACAAAATATTGACCCCAAAGATATGAGAAAAGGTCTTAATGATTCAGACCATGAGTTTTGCATTATGTGCCTGCCTATTACTGATTCATCTATGCTATAGAAAAATTGGATGCTTCTTTCATAAATTAATATAACTGCTTTTTAGTCTTCTGTGGAAGTCTTAAATAAAGATTCAAGGACTTCAGAACACTCTGAAATTGTATGCAAATTTATCTCTATATATTTATGTAAATTCTTCTGAGATGAGGATTCCTGGCTTATATTGAACTCTTAAAAAAAAAAAAAAACAAAAACCTTAGTAGGGAGAGGGAGTAAATCACCCTTACTCTAATTGGTCCAATTTATATTATTGCTTCAAAATCAGCATTAATCCTATAGAGTTACAATTACTACAATTTTCAAGTATTTTAATTTAATTCATGTGATGCATGGTTTCCAAAAAACATGCACCAAATATATGTAAAGAGAAAAATGTATAATAGGTACCAAATGAAGACATTCTTAAGAGTTTATTTACCAGGAAAAAAAAATAATGAGGATAAAGAAACACCCAAGTTATTTTATCTGACAATTTGAAACTATAAATAGTAGGAGGGGGATATATACATGTGTGTCTGTATATACATATGTGTGTGTGTGCATATATATATATAGTTATATATGTATATAGTTAGGGAAGAGCCAGGTAGCGCTACTGGTAAAAATACGCCTGCCAATGCAGGAGATGTAAGAGATGCATCTTACGTCTTCGATCCCTGGGTCAGGAAGATTCCCTGGAGAAGGAAATGGCAACCCACTCCAGTATTTTTACCTGGAGATTCCCATGGACAGATAGAGCCTGGCAAGGATACTGTTCATAGGGGTCACAAATTTTTGAACACGACTGAAGCGACTTAGCACGCATATGTATAGATATGCTTTGTATTGTTGCATGGTAAAAACCAATTCAACACTGGAAAGCAATTATCCTCCAATTAAAAACTGAATAAAAAAATAAAAGTATAAATGGTAAATTAGGTAAAAGAGAAATGATAAAAGCAGCAATGGAAAATCTCATTACAGTCAATTGTTTTCTGTTATTTATTGCCTCCCCCAAATGAACCAGACGCAAACGTATGCTTCCTTCCTCTTTAAATGGAGCTCTTTAAATACATGGAATAAGTCATCACTAAAAAATATTTTAATAGGGAGCAAGTGTCAATGTCAACCTGGCTTAATATAACAAGGAAAATAAACATTGGCTCACTTTCTAAATCAAGGAGGTGCTAGAAAAAGCCAACAGAAGTCCTAAGATAATGAATAGATTTCATTTTGATTGATTGATATTTATAAAATATTATCTTCCTGATTGAAACAATTAATTTTCCTAGGCATATTTACATTTTTAGATTGGGTTAAGAAATACTATAATCAGTTGTGGAGATGATTAAATAATAGAACTGACCCTATGGGCTGTAGCCTGCCAGGCTCCTCTGTCCACAGGATTCTCTAGGAAAGAATACTGGAGTGGATTGCCACTTCCTCCTCCAGGAAATCTTTCCTACCCAAGGGTCAAACCCACATCTCTTAATGTCTCCTGCATTGGGAAGTAGGTTCTTTACTACTAGTGCCACCTGGGAAGCTACAATAGAATCTTGAAACCAATAAGACTTAGAGAAAAATAATACAGATAAATATAGGAAGGGCTACAAGATACATGTAACCCAAGTAAGATATGATTCAGGGATCTATTTCTAAGTCAGTTCCTATCACAGAAACTAATTTTTCAAGTCAATGAATGAGATAAGTGATTGGCGTCTACCAGGAACATCATGGTCTCCGGAGCATAGGTGCTGCAAGATGATGTCTTTCTCAGAGCCTCTCTGGGGCCCTCAGTCTCATCTTCATTCTGTACAATATCACTGCTATCACTGTTGTTATTGGTTTCATAATCAGAGGTAACTTGAGTGATGTCATCTGCAATTAAAAGGCAATAGCTTAATATGAAACTTGCAATGAAAAAAGGGGTCCTATTCAAGCAAATAGTCCTAAAACACATAGTATAGATATCATAGTTAGGAAAATACCGCTTTCCTGAGCTTACACACCAAGAACATAGGATCATAGGGTGGGCGAAAGCACCACCATTTTTGTTGTTGTTCGGTTGCTAAGTCATGTCCAACTATTTGTGACCCAGCAGCACCCCAGGCTTCCCTGTCCTTACTATTTCCCAGAGTCTGAGCAAACACATCCTTTCTAACCCAATAAAATAGATGGAATTATGATCTGTGATTTATATGACATTCAATAATCCCTCAATAATAATGCTCAGGTCAGTAGCTGATACCTCTTTGTGATCCCATGGATTGTAGCCTGCCAGGCTCCTTTGTCCATGGAATTCTCCAGGCAAGAATACTGGAGTTGCTGTTTCCTTCTCCAGGGGATCGTCCTGATCCAGGAACCTAACCCAGGTCTCTTGCATTGCAGGCAGATTCTTTACCATCTGAATCACCAGGGATGCTAATCCCCAAATCCTATTTTATCTCTCCCTCACATGCTTTCCTCTTTGGTAACAATAAGTTTATCTTCTATGTCTGTGAGTCTACTTCTGTTTTGTAGATAAGTTCACGGATATCATATACACTCCTATGACTTTATATTTCTTTTTCTTTTATGCATGCTCCAACACACTAAACTACCAAGTAGCTGATTAGAACCCTAACTCTAGAAATGTCACATGGGCAAGAGAATTTGAGGTGATATCCAAGGATGAAGCAACCTGTAGAATATAGAAGCCACAGCATGTGCGAAAGAGCATGGCAGGTCCTTGTAGCCAATCTTGGTCCCTAGAGATCTGTGTTTCCTTCCTTCCTTACCCATCTCTACTGTCTTTCATTGCAGTTAGCACTAAACTGTGCTAATCAGAAAATACATCAAGTAATGTCAAGAGTCTGAAGAACATGTTTCTGGGGTAAAGACCTCAAAAAGCTTCTTCTGACTGAAACACTTGACTGAAATTTATGGGGTGCTTGCTACGTGGCAGATACCACAGAAAGCACTTTATTTGTACAAATATGCTGAATCCTCTCAACAATCCTATGAGGCAGGTATTATTGCATTACTGCATCACTCTTATGCTCACTTTTCAGACAGGAAACTGAGGCACAGAAAGGCTTAAACTGCTCAAGAGCTCACAGCTGGTAAATCCTACCACCAGAAGCAAACTCATAAAATCTGAGTTTCTATATTCTACCGCTGATGAAATTTAGCTTTTCTTAAAATGGTTATTGCTTTCCATGGCCTATGAAATCTTCACCTTTCCCTAAGTCACAAAGACATCTTCCTGCATTCTCTTTCAGAAGTTTTACTGTTTTAGCTTTTACCATTGGGTCTGTGTGCCATCTCAGGATAAAATTTCATTAGGTGTGAAGTAAGGGGTGAGATTCACTTTTTCCCAGCTCCATTTGCTTGGAAAAGTGGATCTTTGTTGAAAGTTCAACTGAATAGGTGTGGGTCTAATGTGGGACTTTCTACTCAATTCCACATGATTCTATTTGATAATCTTTATGCCAGCACCATACTTTCTTCATTATGGTGGTTTAAGTATTGAAGGAAATTTTGTTCTTTTTTTCCCAAAGCTGCTTGAATAGTCTAGGTTTGTCAAATGTCCTCATATTGGCTTTTATTATGTAGCCTATTCTGATCAGGAGTATTCTGTTGCACATTTTCAAGGACCCATCTTTCTTTTATCTTTCTCATGCAACTGCTTCTATATTAGAATCAGACACAGTAATTATAAAAAAATGTAATTGGTAAGTTTCAATCCCGGAATTTGCAGAAAAATGAAGAAGCACACTCAAAGGCCACATAGCTCTACAGGAGACCAAAGGGGATAAGGAAACACTCCTTATTCTATCAGCCTCAGTAGAGTCAAGGAAGATTAGGAACATAGAGAAAGAGAATATTTGGAGTCTTCAATATACTGTATCATATAATGGCCACACAGGGAACCCTCCTTTTAATTTCACCTTGCCTATGTCCCTGGACCTTTGTCCACTGCCATAGCACATCATTCTCATAGGCAAATAATAAATATTTATTGAGTATTAAAAAATGCTGGAGCAGATAATTAAGAACCATTCTTGGGTCACTCTATCATCATAAAGTCTAAAGTTCATATGTGTGTGTGCACACACACACGTGCTCAGTTGTGTCTGACTCTTTGCAATCACATGGACTATAGCCTGCCAGGCTCCTCTGTCCATGGAATTTTCCAGGCAAGGATACTGGAGTGGGTTGCCATTCTGCTACTCCCAGGGGGCCTTCCTGACCCAGGGATAGAACCTTGGTCTCTTGGGTCTCCTGCCTTGGCAGGCAGAGTCTTTACCAGTAGCGCCCCCTGGTTTCCTGCCTTATGAACTTGCAGCAATAACACAAGCAAGTCCCTAGGGTTACACCAATAAAAATAAAATAATAATTATTACGATAATTATGGCAGCAAACACTCCTTACAGTGACCTAGATACTGTAATAAATGCTTTATGCACTTTAGTAATTTAACTATCTAAAATCCTGTTCCAGTAGGACCCTTATTATCTCTATGCTACTGATGAAGGAACTAAGACACAGAGATTACAGACGAGTTGGAAGCAGAATCAGGATATTAATCAAGCTGCAATGCCTATTTTTCTGAGCCTCTGTAATACTGCCTCAAGAAAAACTATGGTTTTTACCTCCCAAGCTCACAGTAATCTAAGCAGGGTCAATTCTCAGGCTCTGTGATGGAGATCCACAGAGCGTACCCTAAAATAGATAACCCTACAATGTCCAAGATAAAATAGCATTTCTATAGAATTCTATACATTATAGAAAATGGTGTCTCATTTAAAAATATATTCATTTGTGTATAGACACAATAAACATTTTGGATAGCTTTGTATCAAAACATAACCCATGATTAACTCTAGGTAGTAGGACTATGGATGATTTTTATCTCCTTCATTGTCTTTTTAAACTTGCAATCTAAAAAATCAGAAACATATGTTACTTTTTTCTGATCAGAAAAAAATCTAGTAGAGCAGTTTCCATTTTGAGGAATAGAATCCAAAGAAGAATTACCTGTTCTGGTTGGTGTCCCAATGGCTGCCCCACTTCTTTCCAGGGGCTCATCCGCAGAAGTCCTCTGGGAATATGGTCTGCCACAGCTGAGAAATAATGGAACAGCTGTAAGCAGGTCCTTTCTTTTTAGAAAATTATAGGCATACACCATGTATATATACATTAAGATAAATAACAATCACATATTCTGGCACTCTACTTATTCCTTTGATGGAAAAAAATCATTTTGTCTTATACATGGACGTTGATATGTGGGATACTGTTTTAGGCAGTGGTAAGGAAAGCATATTAAAAAGCAGAGACATTACTTGGCCAACAAAGGTCCATCTAGTCAAGGCTATGGTTTTTCCAGTAGTCATGTATGGATGTGAGAGTTGGACTATAAAGAAAGCTGAGTGCTGAAGAACTGATGCTTTTGAACTGCAGTGTTGGAGAAGACTCTTGAGAGTCCCTTGGACTACAAGGAAATCCAATCAGTCCATCTTAAAGATCAGTGCTGGGTGTTCATTGGAGGGACTGATGTTGAAGCTGAAACTCCAATACTTTGGCCACCTGATGCAAAGAGCTGACTCATTTGAAAAGACAGATGCTGGGAAAGATTGAGGGCAGGAGGAGAAGGGGACAACAGAGGATGACATGGCTGGATGGCATCACCGACACAATGGACATGGGTTTAGGTGGACTCCGGGAGTTGGTGATGGACAGGGAGCCCTGGCGTGCTGCAGTTCATGGGGTTGCAAAGAGTCGGACACAACTGAGCGACTGAACTGAACTGAACTGAAGGAAAGCATAATCAATACAAAGGATCAGACACTCTGTTCAGTTGGCTCAGAGGTTAAAGCATCTGCCTGCAATGCGGGAGACCTGGGTTCGATCCCTGGGTCGGGAAGATCCCCTGGAGAAGGAAATGGCAACCCACTCCAGGATTCTTGCCTGGAGAATCCCATGGGTGGAAGAGCCGGGTGGGCTACAGTACACGGGGTGACAAGGGGTCGCAAAGAGTCAGACACGACTGAGTGATTTCACTTTCACTTTCCACAATCAAGATCATATTTGAGGTGAGATGAAACTGTTGGTAACTTTCTCTCACATTATTTAGAGAATCCTGAGATAGTCAGCTACATACTTAACAGCAGTGATTTTGGAAGTGCCCATGTGTATTTGGCCAAAAATATCTTTCCCAGTGGAATCACTTTGTGTCTGCTAAAAAGCTTCACGATTAGATTTATTTCTATGGGTTATGTCCAAAAAGCTGTTTAAAAAATGATTGCAAACATGAAAATAAAAAACTGGTAGATTATTTGTATTTTTTGCCATAAAATTTAATTATTTGTTTTCAGATGGATCAGTTCACCTGTTAAGGCCCTATGGAAAGGAATAAAGGATACATATATTTTGACAGTGGATGTAAACCTGAACACACCGGACACAAGCTGAGAAAAACAGATCAAGGGAGTCTACTGTGGGTAAAGGAAAAAAAGGGCTTCCCTGGGGGGGCTCAGTGGTAAAGAATCCGTTTGCCAATGCAGGATTGTGGGTTCAGTGTCTGGGTTGAGAGGATGCCCTGGAGAAGGAAATGGCTACCCATACCAGTATTCTTGCCTGGAGAATCCCATGGACAGAGGAGCCTGGAGGGCTGCAAAGAGTCGAATATCAACATGGAGAAAAATGAAGGTCCTTGAGAGGTAGGCAGCATTCTTGACAGAGGAAGTTGGAGGAGGCAGGCTACTTTTGCTTTCTCAACAGTTTTGACTGTTTAATAAATTACAAAGTAATCCCACAAATGGTCTGGCAAGTTTCTTCTCTCACTTATCTTGTTTAGAGACTTGATTAGGTTTTAATTCTGTATTTTGTTTCTGGGTTCTTTCATTCTGCCTAATATTATTCATACAAAGGGTCTCAGAGAACTTTTGTTTATTTGCTATTTAGCTACAAATTACTCACTCTAAATAGAAAAGAGAAGAATCATGGTTTATAATTTAATATATTAAATATCTCATCACTTTTTCCCCTTGAATGGTGTTTATATGTATAGTAGAGATAAGCATTTCCCAGTTAGAGTGTTTTCACCCAAAGCAAATTTATTTTTCAAGCCTTGAATGTCAGTGGAAAGCATCACATACAAAATATTTCAAATTATGAAATCCCATCAGTCTGACTTAGGGACTCAAATGAAAATGACAGAACCGAAGGAAAAAGTTCATAGATGTAAATGATGGGTTTATGTTCTGGG
Organism: Ovis canadensis; assembly: GCF_042477335.2. Classification (NCBI taxonomy): domain Eukaryota; kingdom Metazoa; phylum Chordata; class Mammalia; order Artiodactyla; family Bovidae; genus Ovis; species Ovis canadensis. The sequence goes on from NC_091247.1 coordinate 200,474,214, forward strand.
ATGAAACTTGGTAAAAGTAGTTTATTAGTTGGAAGATTTTTCTTTGCAAGATAATACTTGAAAGGAACGTTTAAATTAGGAGTTCAAATAGACTACCTCTCCTGCCAGAAAAACAGCTTGTTGCATAGACGTTACAGCAGCCAACAGCCTCGGATTCAACGCCAAGCCCTTCAAGTTCAGCAGGGAAAAACCACAATAATTAGTCGTGTGTTTTTGGAGCTCTCTGTGCCTACATGGGTGGCTGCCTTGAAGGCAATAATAAAACATGGTTTGAATTATAGATTTATAAAGCCCCAGCAAATAAAACACACTACTGGATTTATAAACATTACTGAACAAGTAGGCAGTGAAATTCCCTTGTTTTTCTCCAAAACCTCTTTTATAAAAATCCCATTACATTCTTTCTGCTAAGAATACAGCCCCCCCCTCCAAAAAAAAACCCCAAAAAAACCTGCGGTGAGCAAAGCTACATGAGTGGTATAATACGTCTTTTCTGAACCCCTTGGTGCTTCCTATAGGCAACTGATTTCTCACAAGTCTGAAGCTCACAGTGGGAGTGTCTCCCTAGAAATGCTGCAAGCAGATGTCATTGAGTCTGGTGACTCCCTTGGGTTTCATCTGGGCCCAGGACGCACACCACAAAAAAGTGTTTCTTCAGGGTGTTCCCCCAGACACTAGCTCCATGGGAAATTATTGGGTGTTAACCTAAAGAAATGGGTTCTGTGGTCAAATAAAGTCAGGAGATGCCAGAGGAAACAAAACTCGAGGCGTTTTCTTTTTGCAGGACTTCTCAGAGCTTCCAATAAAGTGATGCGTGTTGTAAATCGCTAAAAGGAAAATACGATAGGCCTGTTTTACCACAGAAAAAGATGGGATTAACATCCTAAGGGAATGATTTTATTGAAAATGGCGTTATGCAGAGAGCAACAGAGTAAGCTTTGGATGGTGGAATAACTTTTCACTCCAGTCCTAACCAAACACAAATTATCTTCCCTTTGAAAGTATTTGTAAAGAGAAAAGCAGCAAAAATAAATATTATAAAAATAATTATTTAACACAGAATTTATGAACAAAGGGTCGGAAAATGAAATTTGTGAGGCTTAAATTTGAATTCACCGGTCAAATCTGGGTCTGTGACCCAGTATTTGATATAAGAAGACCAACATGTAACTAATGTATTCAAACAGTTATCGTCGTTCATCTTAGGGGGAAAAAAAAACATTTTATTCAAGGTACTCTCATAATTATACTTAATTTTAAAACACTCAACTCTTTTCTACTTAAAAAAATTGCAATGCTTTAAAGTAGTTATTCAAGATGAAGCTATTACTGAAGAACAATAATATGTTGATTGGTAGAGGAGGTATTCCTTTTTTTAGTGACAATATAGCAAAATAATTAATCTTACCATGTCAGGTCCTTTTTTCTTATCCCCTGTAAGAGACAACACTTTGTCTCCCTGTTTAAACATGACAGAGCAGCACAAGCAATGGCTTCATTGTATTCAGAGATCCATTTGAGAACAGTCCCAATGTGCAACACGTTATCTGCACATTTTTAAAGCATCACAATGGGAAATGCAAATTTAAAAAAACAGTACCTTTAAAAGTGGTATAAAATTCTCCCTGGAGAACAAGTAAAAAATATCCCAACAAAATATCAAATTATACTGAATAACTCGATAGGAGTTTTTAATTAGATGTTTTATGCACTCTCTATCAGTAAGCAGATAAAATATACAACTAATTATTTTATATCAGCACCAAAGACATGTATGGAACTTAAGGTCTCTAAAATTCCTATGAATGGAGAAGCACTGAAAAATTAAGTTTCTTTTCCAGCCTATTCAACACAGACCACATTATCGCGTACTTTCTTGTCAACTACTTAGGCAACCTATACAAAGCTATGTGGGCTGGTGGTGAGAGTTCCTAAGAGGAAAACCAGTGTTAGTTTTGTTATTACTTAGACTCCAGTGAACATCATAAAATTCCTTACCTGCTGCATATAACAGGTGGATTCAGTATCTGAGGAGAAAGATCAGGGGCACTCTGTGTGTAAGTTAAGGCCCGGTGAGAACTTAGGCCTGATTTGGCAGTTGCATCGGAAGACTCTGGAAACTGCGTTGCAGAAACTTTGCTGACTGGGCTGCTGGCAGGGGTCCCATGGAGAGGTGAGGAACAGGGTGAAGAAAGAGGTGAAATTTTCACAAGGGAACCTAACAAAGAAAGAGAGAATTGTTAAGTCCTAAGTAAATGTCTTTGCAAGTCAAACCTGCGGCTCTTAGCCTTCCCTCTGGACTCCTTTTAACTCAGGAAGGACCATGTGAGTCCTCAGACCACAGGGCCGGCCTCCTCTGCAGACAGGCTGCACAGTGAGGGCATCACCGCAGCATGAAATATGAGAAATGAATCATCATGAAAATTCAGTGGCAATGCTAGCAAAGCCCTGGTGTCCTGGAGTAACTTCAGGACAGAAAGATATTATTTTCTAATTTTTATTAGAGTATAGATGATTTACAATGCTGTGTTAGCACATCAAAGTGAATATTATATTTATATATATATATATCTCCACATTTTTTAGATTCTTTTCCCATATAGGCCATTGCAGAGTATTGAGTAGAGTTCCCCATGCTATATAGCAGGTTACTATTAGTTACCTATTTTATATGTAGTAGTGTGTCTATATCTATTCCAATCTTCCAATTTATCCCCACCCCCATCACTTATATTCTGGTGACCATAAGCTTTTCTACATCTGTAACTCTACTTGTTTTGTAAACATGTCCATTTGTAACCCTCTCCCTTTTATTTTTTTGCAGATTCCACCTATAAGCTATATCATATGATATTTGTCTTTCTGCAGAAGGGTATTATTTTCTCTTCCCATTTTTGTTTTCTCTTGTCATTCTGACCTGATGAGAATAGTTAAAAATTCCTCATGTGTTTGCCTTCTCTTTGGTTATGAGGTTTTAGTAGCAACAGGATCAGCCATAGTTTTCAACATTAATGTATGTGGAGCAGAGTTTTTTTTGCAGGCATTGGTTGCTTAGTGGTGGTGATAGTTTAGTTGCTAAGTCATGTCTGATGCTTGTGACCCCGTGGATTATAGCCTGCCAGGCTCCTCTGTCCGTGGGATTTTCCAGGCAAGAATACTGGAGTGGGTTACCACCTCCAGGCAATCTTCCTGACTCAGGGATCAAACTTGTGCCTCTTGCGTCATAAGCAGATTCTTTATCTCTGAGCCACCACTCGTTGCTTAAAATATGTCAATGAAGAAGATCCACTTTTGAGAGACTTCATTAACCATCCACATTTTCAGTGAAACTTTTGTGTGTCAGAAACGGTTTGGATACACTGAAAAATGTAACATGATCCATTTCAAATGAAACAATGGCCTCAAGCTCAAATAATAAGTGTGGACATTTGTGCCAAACTGTGTTTACTCTCGGTTGTGAAAATTTTAAAGAGCACTGGCATCCTTTTCCAAGCACTGACGTCTGAGGACTGGGCTGATGTCTTTTGAAGTTACTTTCTCCAAATACAGAGAAAGCAGCCTGCACTAAAACTGAAGGAGAGAGAGAGAAAACTTCTCAACAACCTCCTGCTTACTATTTCTCATGACTACATGGCTAAACAGTCTACTGTAAAGCAAATAAAATGAAATCCTTAAGTCATTTTTATATTGCTCCTCACTCTGGGGAGACATACAGCCAGCGATATTCACATCATTGAATAAGATATGTGGTGACTTGGCAGCTAGCCTAGTTTGCTTCCAATGTCCAGTTCTCTCAAAAGTTTTATTTGCCACACTCAGAGGTTTTCTGGTCCACTGAAAGGAATATTAGGCTTGTTGATGGGCTTTTATAATATTTAAGTTTCTTGTTAGCACTGCTATTTCTTATTTTGTCTACTTTGAAAGATAAGAAATTGTACTCTTTCTTTGATTAAATGTGGAGCCCAGCTACCCCTCCAAGTCCTTTTCTCAATATTTCTATGGATTCCTGATCAAGCTCAACCCCTGCCTATGTTGAACAAATGAAACCACTTTGACCCAGGAAGTTTAAATAACCTCCCCAGGATCACAGTGAAAGGAAATAGGAGAATATGGAGTGAGCCTAGCATTATTGGTAGATTGTGCTTTATTAGCACACTATTCTATCAGAAACTACCCAACGAGGAAGGAAAATTCATTATCTACTAGGTTGCATCTGTTTTGCTCTACACAATCACATACCTTATGGTTTGCATTTTGATTTCTATTTCTATTGAAAAGATTTAGCTATTTTACCAAAGAAAAATCAAAGTGTTAGTTGTGTTTGACTCTTTGCAACGTCATGGACTGTAGCCCACCAGGTTCCTCTGTCCATTGGATTCTATTCAAGAATACTGGAGTAGGTAGCCATTGCCTTTTCCAAGGGGTCTTCCCAACCCAGGGATTGAACCTAGGTCTCCTGCATTGCAGGCAAATTTTTCACTGTCTGAGCCACCGCTGACAATCTCCTTATGTAATTTCCTGAGCCAAAAGACACCTAAGTGCATGAGATTTTTAACTCACTATTTCCCAACCAGCCTATCATTGTGTGCAGCAAGTAAGGCACAAGTGTTCTGGGAAGTACTAATGGTTGTACATTTTTTATCAATTTGAGTGCTCCAGAATAAATTAAATTTTACTGTGATCACTAATATAATCTGATTTTCTTATCATTTTATAAAATAAATACAATTTTCACAAACCTCTCAATTCATTTCACCACAGCTATATAACATCATATTTGCACATATCATTATACAAATATATAAGATCTCATATAAGAAAGGTTAGAAAGTGTTAGTTTAATTTAGACTATTTATTAAATTAAGGCTGACTGAGTCTCCAGATAATCTTAGAAAAGCAGCTTAACCATTAAGGAACTGGATACTAGTTTGATGTGGTTTAAAGGTTATCAAGGTATTTGCACAGAGTAAGTACCCCAATGATTTGTTCATTTAACAAATAATATTGATTGTGTGTCCCATTCCAGGGAGTAAAGGATGCGGTAGTGAATGGAAGAAAATTCCCTGCTCTTGGAGCTTTCAGGGGAGACAGAAACTAGAGAAATAAGAGGAGGAGGAAGAAGAAGAAAGGGGGGGGGCTGTGGGGAAGAAAAGAAAGTCAGGGAATTTTAACTGTTACCAAGAAACTATTATGCAGAGTGAAGTAAGTCAAAAAGAGAAAGACAAATATTGCATATTAATGCATATATATGGAATCTAAAAAGATAGTGCTGATCACCCTACAGTCATGTTGGACACAGTGGGGGAAGGAGGAGGTGGGGTGATGAGAGAATAGCACTGAAACATAAACATTACTATATGTAAAACAAGTAGCCAGTGGGAGTTCGATGTATGATGCAGGGAACCCAAAGTCAGTTCTCTGTGATAACCTAGAGGGGTGGCATGGGGATGGAGGTGGGAGGGCGGGTCAAGAGGGAGGGGACATATGTATACCTATGGCTGATTCATGTTGATGTATAGCAAAAACCATCACAATATCATAAAGTAATTATCCTCTAATTTAAAATATATATATATATATACTCACAAATAAATATATTTCATACCCAGAAAACAAATAATGCAGAGGATAGAGGATTGAGAAGGACATAATGCATTAAGGGTAACATTTGAACAGAGACTTGATGAAATAAGGAAGACAGTTAGACGAGTATTGGGGAAAACATGTTCCAGAAAGAGGGACCTATCCAGGGGTTGTCAGAGGATCAGTTAGGAGGTCAGCGTGACTGTAGGTTAGCAAAGAGGAAGGAGGGGCAGGGAACATGGTCAGAGAGATAGTGGGGCAAGGATGTGTGGGGCTGGCCAGGTCATGGCAAAGGTTTAATTGCTGCATCTTTTTTTTTTTTTTTAAGAAATTATCTTTTTTTGTAGTGGTTGTTTTTGTTTGTTTTGTTTAGCTGCATTGCAAGGCATGAAATATCTTAGTTTCCTGACCAGGGATTGAACCCATGCGCCCTGCAGTGGAAGCACAGTGTCTTAACTACTGGATCACCAGGAAAGTCCCAGCTGGGTGGCACTAGTGGTAAAGAACCTGCCTGCCAATGCCAGAGACTTGAGAGATGCGAATTCGATCCCTGGGTCAGGAAGATTCCCTGGAAGAGGGCATGGCAACCAACCCACTACAGTATTCTCGCTTGAGAAGTCCTATGGACAGAGGAGCCTGTTGCCTACAATCCATAGGGTCACAAATGACCCATACAGTCCATAGAGCAGGACACGAATGAATGACTGAGCACACAGGCACACCGAAGAGGCTCCTGACAGGCACTGCTTTCGGCAATTTCCTAGTTATTCTGATAACGAACTGTGAGTTTGGGGATAGTTTCCTAGCATTTTTTAAAAGTAGTTGAAAGCCTGTGGGAACATGATCCATTTCTGTCCGCACACATATATTTTCTGAAGGCAATTTATGAGAGGAGTGATTTTCTTCATTGTTGATTTTTAATAGCTGCCAGCTAATTCTCTCAGAGACATGCAATTTGCTCTTAGAAATACAAATTTAAAAATCTACTCAATGATTAGAGTTCTTGGAACTCAGGGATTAACAAAATTTAAAACAAATAAGCAGAACTATAGCCTCCAGACTTACTGCCTGGAATGAAATTTAAAATGAACCTTGTAACAGAGGAAAAACACTTTGCTTCTGCAGGGCTGTGAGGTTACATATTTCGAACGATCTGAACAAGAGGGGTCTTGGCAACCCCCTGAAAAGCAAGAATATGTTTATTCTACAGGTGAGAAGATAAAGGCATAAACATTTAAATTTCTTTTTCCTCAAGCCAAACTATTTCTCACAGTGTGCGTTATCATAGTTTACTTAAATTTTTAAAAGCAGAAATGGTTAGGAATGCTGTAGGAAATGGCCATATATTTACATATATTAGTCTGCAAATAGGAGAGATGACAAAATAACAATCAAATGAAAGAAGTGAAAGTGAAAGTCACTCAGTCATGTCTGACTCTTTGTGATCCAGTGAACTATACAGTCCATGGAATTCTCCAGGCCAGGATACTGGAGTGGGTAGCCTTTCCCTTTTCCAGGGGATCTTCCCAACCCAGGGATTGAACCCAGGTCTCCCGCATTGCAGGCAGATTCTTTACCAGCTGAGCCACAAGGGAAGCCCAAGAATACTGGAGTGGGTAGCCTGTCCCTTCTCCAGTGGATCTTCCCAATCCAGGAATCAAACCAGGATCTCCTGCACTGCAGGTGAATTCTTTACCAACTGAGCTATGAGGGAAGACTATGCTTTCTTAAAAGGAGAGACTGCAAATAAAATTATTTCACAGAAAAATGTTATTATTATATGTTATAAAAAACAAATTATAAGATTATTTCAAGTGCAATCATGTCTAAAGTTAGGGGGATAGAATTGATAACCTCTGAAGTCTCACCCAATCTCATGTTACACAAATACACACACATACATACACATGAAGGGACTGAGATAAACATGCACGCTCTCAAACATATTTATCTTCATTTTTCTTGAATAATTTTAAGAGACTCCAGGAAAAAGACCCAGCTCATGAAATACAATTCTTTGGATGATTTAGACCACTCTACTCTGAAATACTTAAAAATTTAAAAATTAAAAACATAACTTTAAAAAGTGCCAACTTTTTAAAGTACATGATTTCTAAAGTACCAACTCCTTTGAGTAATCGAGTCTTTAATTCCTTGCTCTTGAGAACATGAGAAAATGTGTGTCAAGGCACAAGGAACTTTGGGCAATCAAAAGGAGATGATAAACAATACTGGAGGGAAATGATTTAAGTGAATCCATCTGTTTGTGCTTTAAAATTCTGTTTAATTTTCATTGAACAAAAAAGGGACCAGCCTGTCTGATAAATACATGCCTCTTCTCCACACCCACAGGAAAACAGCCTCAATATTTTTCCAAAACAAAAAGTAAAGTTACACAGATGCAAAAAGGAAAAAAAATCACAATGCCATAATTAAAGTTGTCTCTCATTTCAAATTTTCTATAGGCAAAACTCAGTCTAACTTTCAGGTGTGATATCTGTAATCATTGCAATAGGATTATCAGAATCATAAAATTTGTAAGAATCTGGAAAGGTAATGACTCACTGCAGCTGTGATAAGCATGAATTAGAGATATTTCAAAAGTAGAATGACAGAAAGGCATTTTTACATATTCAGTGACTCAGACAAGCAACACAGAAATATAAGTTTTATTTATATCTCCTGTTTTCAGGCTTTAATCAAAGGACTCATATGTGATTTCATCCATTTATTTTATATTAGTAACTGCATAATAATTGGTTGTGCTTCAACTGTTTCAATGAATACTGATGGATGGAGCCAAAGGATTCACTGTTTACTTGATTTGCGCAAAGAACAGATTTCATTAGTCCCATCTCAAAACAGGTCATTTATCTTCCAGTGTTTCAGTACTCTAAGTTTACGCTTGCATCCTCCTATCTCTTTTGCCTATTGCTTCTTTCCTCCTCACACTTTATTTAATTCCATTTCCTTACTCTCTTGGCCACATAAAGGGGCTTTTCTCTGCCTCTTTCCACATTTTCCTGAAATCCGGGGCAGGGGTAGGGGGTTGGGGAGGTGGGTGTAGCAGGGCA